>NC_045140.1:10861033-11057030 GCF_008831285.2 Nymphaea colorata
CCGATAAAAGTAAGGGAAGATACAAAAAAGAATAGCAGAAGTCAGAATGCTCCAGCCAACATCGTGGCCAATGCTGCAGCCTTCAAGAAAGAAAAGTCCGAATATCCCAAGAATAAAGGGGTAATGGACAGAGCTAGTGGCAGTAGTAGTTGCACCAAAAACAAACATCCTGGATGGGGGTACGATAGAAAATTTACCCCATTACAACAAAGTTATGAAGAGGTCATGCATATGCTAATCGAAAGAGGTACTCTGTT
Source organism: Nymphaea colorata (assembly GCF_008831285.2). NCBI lineage: Eukaryota > Viridiplantae > Streptophyta > Magnoliopsida > Nymphaeales > Nymphaeaceae > Nymphaea > Nymphaea colorata. The sequence goes on from NC_045140.1 coordinate 10,861,291, forward strand.
TCTCCCAAAAGTCTCCAACCCCCCACCAATGATGGGGAAAAACAAAGAGCAATTCTGCAAATTTCATCGCGCTCCAGGACATGATACAGAAGACTGCCTTGTACTTAAAAATATTGTGCAAGATGCAGTTGACAAAAAAATAATCAAAGAGGTCAGTGAACAGCCGGACATTCTCAAGAATCCTTTTCCTAAACATGGCAAAGAAATAGTTTCGATGGTCAGATTTTCAACAGGTCGTCAAATTATGGTGACAAACAAAAGGGATACAGCGTCCCTGGATTTCTTTGGATTGCTTTTCAAACATGATAAAGGATCCATCAATGCACAAACCAGACTGGTTAAACAAGACCATCTGACAGAGATTGATCAGAAGTCACAAGTGTGCGACCCTAAACCATTAAAATCCATTTTCAATGAATTGGACCCCTTACCTGAAGTCAAGAAGGGAGGGTTTAGCCCTAACAGGGGGAATGAATGGGCTTTTGAATTATGTGAAAATAGTCTGATCATATTCTCTGATAAAGATCTACCAACTGGAGGTGCATCGCACAATGACGCCTTGCACATAGTGATAGAGACAAGGGGCACCAGAGTCTCCCACGTTTTAATTGATGGTGGAGCAAGCCTGAACATCTGTCCACAACAAACAGCTCGTGAGTTGGGCATAAGACAGGCTGACTATACTCCATCCAAAATTTTCATCCATGGATATGACGGGACAGGACAACCATGCCTAGGATGCATATGTCTGGATTTGAATATTTCTGAGACGTATCATCAGGTTTTATTTCATGTGGTGGATATAGAACCCTCCTTCAACTTGTTGCTTGGCAGGCCATGGATCCATGCTACCAATGCAGTTCCCTCCACTCTACATCAGTGTGTCAAATGGACTCACAACGGGAATTCTATAACCATCTATGCAGAGGATAGGGAAAGTCGGCTTGTACACCCAATGATTCCGGTACCAACATATACAATTGAGGTACCCAGTATTCGAGTCTGCAAAGAGGAAGAAATATCTCAAAGTCTTAGCAGATTGGCCATTCAGAAACCAAAGAAACAGGTATGGGTGAAAAGGGGTACCAAACTTGAAACAAGTTACAAAAGTCATCCGTTGTTCAAGAAATTCTGCCAGAATGAGAAAGGATTGGACTTACTCATACGCCATGGCTACCAGCCATTTACTCCTTGGCAAACATGAAAATGGAATCTTGGAACCAGTTACCTTGACAGGACAACGAGGCACTCAAGCCTTGGGGTGCCAAAGCTATGAAAAAGTGGATGTTGAGGAAGAATTCAAGTCAGTACCTTTCGTCAAGAGCAATACCATAGGCGGATTTTCACCATCAATTTGAATCAACAAATCCGCCATCATTTTGTCAATTTGTCGTCATTGTACTCAAATAGACCAAGTGTCTTCATTTTGTAATACCTTCAAAAATACAATGACAAATGCAAATTACTTCCATATACAATGTCTCAAATTTCATCTAACTTCTTTACAATCTTTAGGATGGCATTTGAGGATCAAACATCAAAAGCTTTTAAGGAGATAAATCCAGAACTCACTGAGGCCGAATGTCCAGAGTTCATCCAAATGAGAAAGCAAGATCAACCGTCACCTCTGATTAATGATCCGATTGAGGAAATTAACATTGGCACGAAAGAGAGTCCAAAGATTTTGCAAATTGGAACAAGTCTCTCAGCAGAAGAAAGAAAAGAGTTGATAGACTTCCTCAAAAAGCATCAAGAAGCCTTTGCGTGGACTTATGAGGACATGCCAGGACTTGATACAAAATTAGTCGAGCATCAACTACCATTGAAACCAGAATGCAAGCCAATCAAACAAAAGTTGAGGAAACTAGACCCTCGTCTTGAGGGGCAAGTTAAGGAAGGCCAGGAAGACCTACTAAAGGCAGGGTTCATCCGAACAATCGACTATCCTGAATGGTTAGCAAACATTGTAGTATTCCCAAAGAAAAATGGCAAAATTCGGCTTTGCATCGATTTCAGTGATTTGAATAAGGCTACACCAAAGGATGACTACCCACTTCCAAACATTGACTTGTTGGTAGACAGTACCGCAGGTCACGCTATGTTCTCCTTTATGGATGGATATTCTGGTTATAACCAAATTAAGTTGGCAGCTCAAGATCAAGCCAAAACATCATTTACAACCCCATGGGGTACCTTCTGCTATACAGTAATGCCATTTGGTTTGAAGAATGCTGGGACAACATATCAAAGGGCTATGGCAGCTATTTTTCATGACCAAATGCATCAAATCATGGATGCATATGTAGATGATCTACAAATTAAGTCAAAAACATGGGAGAATCACATCAACATTCTCTCTCAAGTTTTTGATAGACTCTTACAATACAAACTTAGATTGAATCCACAAAAATGTGTATTTGGTGTGGAATCTGGTAAGCTTTTGGGATTTATGGTCAGCCAAAAGGGAATCGAGATGGATCCTTCCAAAGCAAAGGCGATCATCGAAATGTCACCCCCAACAAATCTTAAGGAGCTACGCAGCTTGCAAGGCAGAATTCAGTCAATCAGAAGGTTTATATCTAATCTCGCCATGAGATGCGAACCCTTCAACCATTTACTGCGAAAAGGAGTCAAATTTGAATGGAGGCATGAATGTCAAGCCTCATTCGAAAAGATCAAGAAGTATCTTCTTTGCCCACCAATTTTAAAACCTCCAATTTTAGGGGAACCTCTACTCCTTTACATCACAGTTAACGATTCAGCCTGTGGTGGATTTCTGGCTCAATATGAAGAAGGATACCGAATAGAACATGCCATTTATTACATCAGTAAGACATTTGTGCAGTATGAAAAGAACTACTCGCACATGGAAAAAACTTGCTTAGCCTTGGTGTGGATGTGTCAAAAATTAAGGCATTATCTATTGGCTTGTGAAGTTAAAATTTTATCCAAACTTAATCCACTCAAATATATCCTCGAACAGCCATTTCTGAATGGAAGGATAGCAAAGTGGCAGGTTTTGCTGATGCAATATGATTTGGAATATGTGTCACAAAAATCAATCAAGGGGCAAGCCATTGCAGACCAATTGGCAGATTTTCCTCTATATGAAGAAATTAGAACAAATGATGATTTTCCAGATGAGCAAATCCTGACAACTGAACCAGAGCCGATTTGGGAGATGTACTTTGATGGATCTAAGAGCACAGCTGGGGCAGGCATTGGGATACTTTTCATTACACCAGAAAGGGAAATGATTCTTTACTCTCTCAAATTGAATTTTTCCTGCACGCATAATATGGCAGAGTACGAGGCCCTAATCCAAGGACTCAAAATGTTGCTCAAATTTAAAGTGCAGAGAGTTCGCATTTTTGGAGATTCTCTCTTAGCTGTCAGTCAGGTCAATGGAGATTGGCAAGTCAAAGATAAAAAATTGATTCCATATCAAGAGTTAGCAGCTTCCCTCTTAAGACAGTTCGAGGAATGTCAACTCTTACATGTCAAAAGAGAATTTAACCCAATAGCAGACGGTTTAGCCAGTTTAGGCTCTACCATTGCCTTCAAACCTGGAGAATCTATCAGATCTTTTGAAGTTGGAAGACTCGAACAACCATCTTTTGTCATACCAGAACAGGTGTTGCAAGCAGAAAGTAGAGAAACACCATGGTATCAGAACATCAAGGATTTTCTCCAAACTGGAACACTTCCACCAGAAATGTCTCGAAAAGAGCAAAGAGTTTTGAGACACATGTCTTCAAGATATTTCATTCTAGCCGACATCCTATACAGAAGAGGATTCAGCACAGAATATGCTAGATGTCTCGATGCAAATGAGGCACTAGAAGTCATTCAAGAAGCCCATGAAGGAATTTGTGGGGGACATGTAGGGTATCAGACCCTCGTCAAGCAGATAGTCAAAGCAGGGTACTATTGGCCCACAATGCAAAGAGACTGTCACCAATTTGTCAAGAAATGCATCAAATGTCAGTTGCATGCACCATCAATTCATGCTCCAGCAGCGTACCTTCATTCGGTCAGCTCACCATGGCCATTCTCCATGTGGGCCTTCGACGTAGTCGGTCCAATCAATCCACCTGCCTCAAATGGACACAGGTATTTTCTTGCAGCTACAGATTACTTCACCAAATGGGTGGAAGCGATCACTTTAAAAACAGTCGAAGGACAACACGTAGTGTTCTTCATTCATAAAAATCTTTTGTGTAGATTTGGCATCCCGCATGATATTGTTTCTGATAACGGTATTCATTTCAAAAATGAGAAAATGCGCAATCTTTGTTACAAACACAAAATACAACATCACTTTTCTGCCCCATATTACCCTCAAGGTAATGGTCAGGCAGAAGCAACCAACAAGATTTTGATTCGTGTCTTAGAGAGGACAGTTGAAAGAGGCCGAGATTGGCACGAGAAAATGCACAATGCACTTTGGGCGTATCGAACCACAATTCGGACACCCACCAATGCTACACCAGCAGAATTAGTATATGGAACGGAAATTGTCCTTCCATTACATGTCCAAAAACCAGCAATGAAATTTGCTGCTCTCATTGAACTCCCAATTAGCAAATATCAAAAAAAGAGACTTGCTCAATTAGACCTCTTAGACGAGAAAAGACTACAAGCGGCAGAGCATGCCGAAGTCTATCGTAAGAGAGTCGCCTGACATTATGCCAAATCAGTCATTGAAAGAAAATTTCAGGTAAATGATCTTGTTTTAAGATCCATAGTTCCACTCAGGAGTAGACCCAAAGGAAAATGAGCGCCGAACTGGGAAGGACCATATGTTGTCAAAGAGGTTCTACCTCACAATTCTTATCGACTGATTGATGCCGATGGGGTTGAAATCCCCGATCCAATTAATGCTTTGCATCTCAAAAAATTCTATACTTGAATTTGCAATTCAAAAAAAAAAAAAAATTCAAAATAGTTGTGCTTTGATAAGCACGTTTGTAACAATTTTCAAACCAACTAAGGGGCATGGTATCCCTTAGGGAAAAGTTTCAAAAATGCATCAAAATTTTCAAACTCAACCCATGTCTTGAGGGCAATTGCAAGGGCATCGTCTTGAAATAGGCAAGAAATTTCACAGACATTGAGGGACTAATGTATAGTAATTAATGTTGGTCCCGACAATCGGCATTTGTAAAGGTCTAGCATGAGATGCCATAAGAAAAAGTCTTGTCACCTAAAAGACCTTGGCAAGATGCTAGAAAAAGCTATCAAGCGAAATGAGTTGAGCAATGAGCTCGGGGTGAGTGTAGTTGTTCCTCTGGTTCAAAGCTCAGCAGGCGCGGGTGGGCATATGACCTATGCTTACGCCGTGAAGCTAAAAAGCAATCCATGAACATTTTGCTTATATTAAGTCTCCTAAAGCCTTCTGAATTCGAGCAAGTAAGCCTGGGGAGTGTTTTACATTTGGTACCCTGAGGCCAACTGGTCTAGGAGTTACCGGCCCAAAGCTTGTTACAAGGGTTCAGAAGAAAGCCCGATAGACTTGATATTACACAAAGCAAACTACACAAAACCGCCAAAGCAGTGGAACTCCGTAGTAGCTTTTGGGGTGGTGAGGAATTTCTCCCAAGAGTGAAGGGTGGCTCAAAAAGAAAATCAAAATTCAAAAGCAAAAGCGAGTATGTGAAAAACTAAGTAAAAGAAGAGAAAAACCACTTGCCAATGGTTTAGAAGGCATCGAGGGCAAATTTCTCAAAGCATCAAATGCAAAAACTTTCACAATTACAAAATTTTTCAACCAACATTAATTCCTCTACAAAGTCTCCAATGAGATGGAGAAAAATCTTTTTATTTCAGGTCTATGCCTAGCATTTCCCCTCGAGCGAGGATGGTTCAACATCATTTGAAAAATGGATTTTCCAAACGATTTGCAAAAATTTGGTGCGTGAATCTTTGCTATTAAGCAAATTATTCAATTTGCTTAACAGCAAAGAGGGGCATCTGTTAACACCCCAAATTTTTCCACATCTAAATTGAAGCAATGTGAAAATTTCACAAAAGAATTGTGAAAATTTGCAATTTCAAAGCCAATTTCGAATCTAAAGAACAATTAGATTCAAATCGTGAATTTAACCCGATACACGAATCCCAATGCAGGATTACGAGTCCAAATTCAATTGCAAATGTCATTTGAAATCCAAATCCAATTGCAAAATGCAAATTTTGACTTAGATCCAAGAATTGGATCTCATTCAGTCTAAAATGCTACGTGGGACCCACGTGTGGGCCCCACCTAGCCCGTGTGGTCAAGAGCCCCCCAGGGGCCATGCCCCCTCCATGTCAAAAAAATAATAAATAAATATTTTCTCTCAAATTAATTGAAGAAAAGTCATTTTCAAGAAGAAATAAAGGAGAAACCTAGGAAAAGAGAGACATTTATGTCTCTCTCTCTTCTTTAACCAGGTCCTCCTTAAAGAAAAAAATCATTTTCAAGGAAGCAATTACTAGACTGGTCAAACTCACCAAACCTACTTAATCCAAGTAGGTTTGACCCGAGTGCACTCAAATGTGGTGCCAATTCCAGCTAGGTTCGGTCACCATGGGCTCAACACAGTCAAAATGTAAGTCTGTCTCATGATCCAATTAATAGACGAAAATAGACTTTGACCGAACCAAACCCACTTTGACTAAACTCAGTCAAAGTACAATTTAGCTCAATTAAGAGCTTTCTTGACCCAAATTTATCAAATTACCTCAAATAAAGTCAAACTACTTGCAAATGAGCTTTGACTTTGGTCAATTGGTCGAAAATGATCAATTTGGACAATTTTGCCCTTCTGCGGTCAACTTAAGATTAAAAAGCCTAAAATGGTTTATGAAAGGCAAATAAACATTTGAATTTGTCAAATGCATGAATCAAATACCAAATTTAAATTGAATTTCTCAAGTGAAAGTTTGATTCAGTTGAAATCCATTTTCAATCAAGTTTTGGACGAAAATACCCTTTTCGAACCAAATTTGATAAAATTTTTAAATTTTATTAAAATTTAAATTTAATTATCATAATTCAATGACATTTGGAGCTTAGTAACTAGGTTTTAACCTTATAAGCTCGATTTCAAACAAAAAATAAATAAATAGTACAAAATAAGGGCAAAACCCTGTGCAAGGGCATTTTCGTCCAAAATTTTGGTCAAAATGGTCACCTAGGTCTGAACCCAAGTTGACCAAACCTAGCCCAGCCCACCTAACTCGTGGAAATGGGTTGAGAAATGGTCAATTAGAGCCTTTAAAGTCTATTTAACTCATTTTACAAGTCCCCAAGGTCTTAAGCAAGTTCCCAAGGTGAGTTAAGAAGGTGGTTGAACCCACCTCCTCCTCTATATAAACCTTCCCTTGGCCACCAAGGGGGAGGACGAAATTTTGGAGCATTCTATCAAATTGCTGCAGCCAAGGAGTTAGGAGGGAGAAGCCAAGGAAGAGAGAAGAGGTTCGTCCAAGCCCCCTTCCCCTTTTTCTCCCATTCTCTTCTTCACTTTCTTCTATTCTCCCTATTGATTTTGCTAAGTTAGGGTGCTTAAGTGAACCCTTAGGATTTTTGTGGTGAGAAGCCCTCTTTACCACTCCAAATTCCAACAAGCAAGCTATTTCTTATTCTAGCTTTGCTAAGCTTGAATCCACGGTTGGATTCTTGCTTAGGATTGCTTGGGTTAGAAAACAAGTGAAGGCGAAGGACAAACATCAAGACCGACCGCAAGGTAGGTGATCTTAACTCACTTCTCTTCTACTTTAGCTTATTGTTGATTTATTTTAATTCCAGCAATTCGTGGGAGGGTTTATTTTCATTTGCTTACGGCTGGGAATGATGTCCAGCTAAGGGAAACCTACGCTTCAATGTACATGTTAATGCATAATGCATGCATATGTCGGTTTTTCTTAAATATGAACCCAAGTATCAAATTTTGAAATGGGCCCCAAGGCCACGTCCCTTTCAAAGGAACCAACTTAATACCATTTTGAACTCCCTACCATGAGAGAATCCCACGGTGAGAGAGTGATTTTGCTACATCACGTATGATGAAAATGCCTATAAGAGATGGATACGTTTTTATGAATGTGATCCACCCTTGCATGGCGAAATGATGGACGCATAAGCTTGAGTATTGTTTTATTTTCTTTCTTATTCACAGTCATTTTGATTCATGTCTTTCAATTTAATTAATCAAGGGTAGTAGGGAAGATTTGAAACAAGTTCTCAATCTTCCTACATAAAAGAACCCAGCCATGAATCATCATGATTCATGAGTCATGCGGTCCCTTGATAAAATTTCATTTTGAAAAGTAAGGTACGTATATGTATACATTGTTATATATGTACATATATGTATCCAATTTCTTGTCAAAAATTACATTCCTCCCTTAAAATCAGGTTGGAACATGTTTCCAAACCGGTCTTTAAGGAAATGGGCCATTTTTATTGATTTTTCTAGTGCAAGATTATAAATTATTTTCATTTCATTTTTACTTAATTTCAGCAAACCCATACGTAAGATGTATGTATGTTGTTGAAATCAGACCATGTTTCATAGGAATTGATTTAAGAATATCAAAATTTACATATTTGAAATACCAACCATCCTAGAATCATCCAAAGGAGTTGATGATTTCATTACTACGAAATCTGGAATTTGAATAGATTTGAAAAACTCATTGTTTCTGTCTAAGAAACAAGTCCTTATTGGAATCAATGTCCACAATTTTCAGCTATTTAAATCAACACAAGGTCTGATTTTTAGCTATTTTGAGACAAAAGTGGACGTCATCCATGTCTCCCATCAATTTCAAAGATTGAACTTGACATCATTTATATATTTTGATCATTTTGATAATTTTATGTCAAGCCTCAAGCTTATGGACTACATCTATAATTCATGTGCTTAATCATATAATGAGCACATATAGAGAAAGTCCTACATTTTAATCAATCTTCATGTATAGATTGTATGACGTGCAATACGGACTTTGAGAGATTATGAGGGAGTGAAGAATGTATGTTTCATATGAATGAATCTTGATGGATTATGAGAGAGAGAAGAATGAATGTTCCATATAGTTTCCATTCTCGTTTCATGCATTCACTTTCACTCAAAATCAATGGCACCACATGCACATTCTCAAGAAATTAAGTGATTCAAATTTAAGTTGCAAAAAGTGACCAAGTCATATTGCAATGAGAATTTGTAAACTTCACTTAACTTCAAAAGAAAACACAAGCAATGCATTCATAATCTTTTGGCCAAAGTGCATTTGAAAAACAACATGTTTTCTAACAATTTGGAACCTATGTTCTTTCAAAATAATGAATTCTACAAATCACATGATTTGACAAAAGAAGAGTTCAAAATCAATTTTTATCATAAGATGATCATCATCATCTAGAGTTCACAACAAAGAACTCAATTCCAAATCTTCAAAAATCCTCAAGAATTATGTGTTTCAAATAACACCAAAACAAAGGTTTTTAAACCAACTTGAAAACCCCCAATATTCAAATTCATTTATTCAAAAAAATGAATTTCAGTTCTTGAATCCAAAACCTCAATGCATAAGCATATAGGACTTACATCAATAACTCGTATATGATCCAAATGGTCCTTAGTCCTTGGACTAATTACCCCTGTTAAAGGCGGCAGGAACGGTTGGACCTCGTACCGACGAGCGGATCCCTTTCTCTTGAAAATTTTCTCAAAACCCCAATTTTAAAAGAATTTTGCTGACTCGCATTTCGACCTTCTTGAAAAAGGAGTGGGGTGCGAACACTCGTTCAACCAGTTGACTGAACAAGTTGGCACCACAAATTACCCCTTATCACCTGTCCCTACTGTGTCAAGTCATGGTTCTTCGTGACACCATAGTTACTAGATGTCCCCACGAGCGCCTTGGACGACACGGCCAAATAACTGTCGTTTGGATCCAAGTGTGGTTGCTTAAAAGTGGTGGGACCCTCGAACGACTCTCAACATATAGAGTTGACGGATCTAGTCATCTTCAAAACCCTATAACCACGTCCACCTAAGAAATTGGTGTATGATACGTTAAATACAACACAAACTCCTTTCGCCTATCCAAGGGCTAGCAGGGATGGGCTAAGGTTAGGGCTCCACTCCTAGTCAAGTAGTAGGATGAAATATTTTTTCTAATTCACTGAAAACCAATCATGTTTTTTTCCAATACATACCATATATATCAGCGAAAATAATGAAATGACCATAATCTTATATTATTATATCTTTTTCTTTTTTTTTAAAAAAAAGTACAAAAACAAATGACTAAATAGGGATCGCCTTGATAAGATAAGGCCAATATGGCCTCTTAGAGAAACTCACACGCAACTTATGTATAGGGAAAGATATACTGTCATATACATTGTGTTGGAGGATGTTAAAATTTCAATAAATTGTCACGTGCACCTTTTGATATATAAGCCTAATTAAATTGCTGAAACGAAGCTGGCGAACCTCATCCCCAAAAAAAGCAGTGTTAAGTACCATTCCATAAACTCTCATCCCTTCCTATTGTGTCCGGCCGAGAGCCCTTTGGCACCATCACGCCCAAGATTTCACCACCAGCCACTTACTTCTCAAGATTGGTTTGGCCATCTGCTAGGCTTTGTACTTTGCCTGCTTGCTCCAACTGTTCATGATATCAAATGCTCATTGATAGCGAGGATCGCCATGTGCATTTATTATAAGCATATGCTGAAACTTTGGATTGGGTTCCGGTCTGCGCATTTACCTAGTCCGACCTAATCGTGCACTGATCTACCCTAATCCAGTCGAAACTTGGGTTCAGATATGACCGGTAGTTTATTTATGTCTCATATTTGAGAATTAAACTGGTTTGGAATTGGAGATTAGATACCAAAAACCGTTAGATCTGAAAATAGATGGACGTTAACTATCAGATTGGATAATGGATTATGGACTAGGGGTGTTTCACGTCTGGTGCTGGGCAATGGTGGTCTGCTCTCTTGGGTCACTACCTCATGATGGAACGAAAGGATGTGGGGATTGGGTTGGAAGAGATGAAGGGCTAAGCACGATACTCCTGAAGAAGGCACTCTCGGCTGACTTACATATTAAATCAGCACCTAAATACTATCGAATAAAGGGCTAGTTAATCATGTCCCTTGCTAAATAATATTAAAAGGCGTACTTAACCAATAAAAATATATATCTAGTACTTTACATCTAGTAACAAAATTTATTCAATAATATATGTCTCAATTATGTATTAAAGTTAATCATCTAACATCCTGCTAAGAGATAAGGGAGGCCACATGGCTGGTGGGACCCAAGGGAACCGGACCTTCAGTCTACGCTTGCCAAGATGGTGGACCTCAAGCCTGTTCCAACACGAGTACGCAAAAAAAAAAAAAAAAAAGAAAAAAAAAAAGAAAAGAAAGAAACTGAATCTCCTTTCAAAATACTGAAACGTTAGTACCAAGGAAGAATTTTACATATTAATTTGACTGCGAAAGGAAAGGAAAGTATGGTCAATTTAAGGAAAGGGAAAGTACGGTTATGCTTGTATTTGGTTGGCTAATTAAGAAAAGGAAAACCAAAAAACCTGTTTAAATGCAAGACAAAGGAAAGAAAAAATCAATCTTCAAAATTAGTGACATTGAGAATGAAAGACGTACGTCATCATTTTATTTTCTTTTCGTCCATTTTTTACCTTTCTTTCTTTCCTTCCATCCAAATAAGGCATTAAAGTTGAAACACTGCTTTGAGAAAGGCCACGAAGGCTGGAGGGTAGTACAAAAAGCTTTTTCCAGCATTAAAAAAACACTGAGAATGGTAGTTTCCGTGCTGATCATCAATCAAGAGGCATGTCGGCATGGATACAATCGCACTTGACGCTTGGAAAACACCAGAAGAACTGCAGAAGTGATGGCTGATCTGCTTTCATCACCATCGTATCCTTTGCTGTATATATATATATATATATATATATATATATATATATATATATATATATATATATATATATAGAGAGAGAGAGAGAGAGAGAGAGAGAGAGAGAGAAAGAGAGAATCACTATACAAAAACCACACAATTTTTTAGTTAATTAGATATTGTCTACAAGAATAAAAAACTATTACAATTAATAAAAAATTATATATAAATATTTCATGATTTTAACATCTTGTTAGATCCTGCTCCATCTCCTTTCTCTTCCATGTCTTGCCAATTGCAAATCGAAGATAAAGATCTTAACTAACATGTCAAAATCATCAAGAAAAAAAAAACCCAACAAATAGTTGGTAGTTATATATAAATAAAAATGTTGATAAGTAACAAACTAACTTTTGGCCTGTGATATCATCAACAAAAACCCAACAAAAAACTTGCTAACATAAAAACTGGCTCACCCTTGACCGAATATTTACATGCTATTAGAGCAGCTACATCCAGATCTTGTTGCCAATCTTGTAGATTACTGCTACCAAAATCATATGCTAACAATGCCTAAGTCTCCTAATTTTAAGGGAACTGAAATGGCCTGTAACAATATAATCTTGATCAAACGAACATCTCCTCTTGTCATGAGATAATGAGAGAGAGAGAGAGAGAGCAATATTGAGGGCCATGTAAGTAAACACTTGAAAGAGTCAAAACCACGAATTATCGTGCAATCTTCTTCTTCACTTTTTATGATATCATAGCCTTTTGGCTGCACCGAAAGTTCTTGGCAGATTCTCGGCATCATGGCCAAGAGGGACGTCAATGGCAACATAGGCGACAAGTGCAAATGTACAACACCCATGGTCACGGCAGCGATAATAGGTGGCACCGCTATAGTTCAGGTTCTACCTGTTTTACTGGCACCCACACATCTTTAGTACTTTCACCCTGTTAAGCTAGATACTGATAGTTTTCTTTTGTCGGAATCCTAATTAATTTATGTAATTGTTAAAGAGCTACAACCTTGCAGAGTTACATTGACGGATATAAGGCTTGCCCGAGTAAGTTTATTACAACGTGAAGCAATGTTAAAGTTAAGAATCCTGCTTATGATGAACGACAACGAATGGGTCAGCTTTTATTAAGCTGGATCTTAACATCACTAACCGATAACATACGCCCACAGGTTGTGAGCATGAGCATTTCTTTTTTTGTATGGACATCATTAAAGAAGATCTATTTTGCTCGATCACGAGAAATAATATGTAAAACAGATGAAAGGGCCATTGCAGAACCTCAAAATGGGAACCAACTCAACCATTGAATGCTTCCTAGAGCAAAAAATGTTACCCTCCAAGTAGCACAGGCATCACATTGTCCATGATGACTTGATCTCTTTTATTTTCGCTGGACTTCCTAAAGCTAAATATGGACTTCCACGGACTACATTGAAACTGGGGTCGTGCTTATCAGTCTGAAAAAGTTTTTCTATGCTGCAAGTTCATAAAGCACAAACTGATTAGAAAACCAAAAGTGGCGTTGTTTACATGTAGCATCTTTCAATTTTATACGAAGACCACCTATACACAGAAAAAATATATTACTTATACTCACCCCTTTATTTACTTGTAGGAAAATGAGAGACGGGGACCCATCTTATTTATATGAGGTCTGACCATTTCTGGCACATTTACTATGGGTAATTTGATCAGGATTAAGTTTAATGGTCAATTACCTAAAGATTTCATTGTTATCCTAGTCCTAAATGAAGCAAAGTAAGCATGCCTTGGGTTCTGAAAGGATGTGATTTTGTAAGTCTAAATGGATCATCAAAAGTTCAAGGATCTGAACAGGAGAGCTCCAAGAGAGAAACATAGCTCAATCCTGTATTCATCATTGATCAGTGCGAATGTAGTGCTAACTAGCATGATGCATGCAACTAAGTCACACATGATCAAGACCTAGTTTCTAAGGTTTTAGTATTCGGGTAAAATGGTATGAGATGTGAGCCTGGGCATTTAATTACATTCAGAAATAAGTTTAATCAATGATATAAATATTTCAACAAGTTTGTGTGGATGCTCCAAAACAAATCAATGATCTAAATCAAATTCTAATTGAGATCCAGTTCCAAAAGCTTGGTTGGTCCAATTCAAAAGACTTAATTCAGATAAAAAATTCCAAATTCATGTGGATCATCCAAACAACAGTCTAGGAATTTATTCGTCCAAATTGAATTCAAATTAGGATCCAGTTCAAAAGTTTTATGTGTTCAGTCCTTGATCCAATATTATGATTCAAATTGAATGGGCAGATCCAGATCATGTTCCAAACTGAACGAATGTAGATTGAGATCCAATATCATTAGTCTCAAGGGTTGTCTAGGACTTTCAAGATCCAAAATTCATGAAATCTAATTGATCACCTTCTGAGATCCAAAACAGTTTATGACACTAATTTAAGATCCATTCATAGTCATGATCTTATGTCATTAATTGAATTCAAGATCCAATCATGCCTAAGAGCTAAGATCCTCACTTTCCCAGGATCCAATATTGAAATCTATTAATCCAATCAATCTAAGATCCAATCAACATTTTTGTTTCTAAAATCCATGTTCAATCTAATAATAAATCACTTAATGTTGAAATATCCTATGGTGGAATTTGGCCAAAGGTTAGGGCTTCAACATCCAATCTTGACCGATATTGAGGAAAGATCTTGTTAGGATTTTGACTATGGATCTTAATTGTAAGGTTCATAGACTGAGTTGAGGGTTCTTATGCCTGTCTAGTTTTAGCCTTAGAAGACACCTGCAGGGTCTAACATAGGTTAGACCTTAATCATGCATTAACCTAGTGTTTTCGTAACCAATTTTAAATTATTTGATTTTAAAACAACTTTTTTTGAAGTACGATTTTTAGAGTATGTTTGCTTAGAAGTAAATTGTAATAGGATCTTAATATGCCCAAACTAATGTCAAAGACACAGTACTAGTCCTATTCCATTTAATTCATAGCTAGGCAGTGTTGTTTGCAGCATTAGTGTTGACCACACATAATTTATGCGCACACCAAATTTAAACCATTAAAGAAGAGAAACTATATGCATGATGGAAAACCAAAAACTATGAAACTAAAGAGCTAAAACAGAATAAGGGAAAGGAGATGGAAGCGTACATGAGCGAAACTGTGTGCACAAAATTTTTTGAGAACTGCACTATACAAATGAATCCTAATTTGAAAAACATGAATGAAATATATTGGAAAATAAGGATGTAGGTTACTTGAGGCAGATTCCATGACATTAATTTCTGAAGTCATGAGCATAATCCCCACATGTAACCTTATTGACATTTGAAAATTTTATTTGAAAGCAATATTTGGAAATTGAAAACGAAATTGTTTAGCGAGAGAGAGAGCTAGAGAGAGAATTCGATGGTTCAAGGACTGAGAGGGCTTTCTAGAAATATAGATAGCAAGAGAGATCCAGAGGATTCCGATAAGAGGGGCATTCGAGATCATAGGAGAGAGAAAGAGTGAGGGTTTGGCTATAGAGAGAAAGAGAGTTCTGTATGCTACCTGCTGTATATAATGAATGTATGCTAGATGTGGACCCTACTACCAATATGTACATTTACCTTCATATTCAAACATTGCATATGCATGTGCATGAGATATCAAATAGGTATGAAATAACAAATAAGTATGACATAATGTTTATGTGATGACAAAAGATTTATGAGATAATGAGATAACGAATAGATGGATGTATGAGACAACACTAAACATAAGTATGTTATAATATTTATGAGATAACAAAGATATATGAAATAACAAGATAACGGATGGGTGTGTGATAATGCTAAACATAAGTATGAGATAATAAAATATTTATGATATAATGAGATAATGGACGGATGTATGAGATAACGCTAAACATAAGTATGAGATAATGTTTAAGTAACATATTTATGGGATAACGAGATAATGCTATAAGCGGGATAAAAAATGAAAATATTTTTTTACTGCTTAAATGGGTATATTGGTCATAATGATATTTACACACAGACTTACAAATTTAACCTTTATCGAATCCTCACTTGACAAATATAGAGAGGTATATTCTTCTTGTTGTTGCTGGACAAAGATGGGGGAAGAGAGGGTTTCGCCATCCTCTATTGTCACTGACTGGTGGTCCTGCTATCCGGCTATTCGGAATTGCATTTGCTCAACACACCGGTGGTCTCTCTCTCTCTCTCTTTGAGTGATCCAGGAGCACTACAACAAACAATAAACATATTGTGAATGATATAAATAAATGTATCTCTATGTTTCTCTTTGTATTCCCTTCATACTACTGTTGGGTTGGGTCCAGTCTCAAGTGAGGACCTGACCCACCCGTTCACTTAAGTGAATGGGTGGAGAGAAGGCAAAAGGGCACCAGACGGTGCCCTACCCTCTCTCACTCGTCTCTCCTCTGTTTCAACCAAGAGAGGGCTTCCCGCTTGCTGCCCACACACAGCCAAAACAAGAAGTGGAAGAGGAAGGCAAGAAGAGAAGGAGGAGAAAACGCAACAAGGCTGTGTGGGTTGATCAACAGGTCAAGAAAAGAGAGAAGAGACAAAGAAGAAAGAGGAAATGAAAGCTGTCTTTATTGGATGATCTCTTTTTCATTAATTTTGGAGTTCTTTCTTCCATTCGTATAAGAGAGTGTTATTGTTCTCTTGTGTTCATTGTTTTTCTTAAAACAATAGGGACATTGCTACTAGTATATTTGGCCCATTTTGATATATATAAATTATCCTTGCCAGTGGTTTTTTATCCCATTATTAGAGCTATTTCTACGTATATTTGGTGTGCAACTTTTCTATTGTTTTATTCTTGCAATATGTTCACTTATTATTAGAATTTCAGCATTACACGCATTGTAGCAGTCATGAACTTGGTATGAGTAGTTTCTTACTATCAAACTAGTTGGTTTGGGCTGTTATATTGATGTTAAAGTCTACCGTTAGTTGCATAATTATTGGATATATGCATTCTTGAAGCTTGAGAGCGCTTGTGACAACATTATTGTTAATTTTGGTTGCTTGTTGTCTTATCAAGTATTCGTTTGCAGGGACAATCTTCTTTTACAAGAACATATCCATATTGTGAGTTCTTTTAACAAGATTGGAACTGTTTGTTGGGCAAAAAAAACCATATCAAAGTGATATCAGAGTGCTAGGTTTGTTGTGTTCATTCTTACTGAATGATGGAGTTGGCTCCTACTAGGATGATCTCTCTAAATGAAACAATTGGACTTTATGAAAAGCAAAAATGAAATATTTGTTCTATCGTAATGATTTGTATGCACTCATGGAGAACAAAAGGCCAACGAATATAACGGATGATAAGTGGAAGTTATTAGATGGGAAAACCATTGGTACGATAAGACAATGGTTAGATAACAGTGTCTTTCATTTGGTATATGTAGAGATAAATGTGAAGTCATTATGGCTGGAAACAAGGTTTTCTTGATTAGGCAATTGGTAAATCTCAAACTTAGAGAGGGGAAACCTATGTCAGAGCATTTGATTGAAATACAGAGCATAATTAATCAATTGTCTGCTATGAAAATATGTTAGATGATGAGTTACAGGCACTCTTATTGCTCATTTCTCTTCCAGATAGTTGTGAGACTTTAGTTGTTTCTTTGAGCAACTTCACTCTAAATAGTGTGTTAACAATAAAGTATGTAAGTAGCAACATTCTAAATTAAGAGACAAGGAGAAAGTCTCTTGGCACTACTAGCTCACAAGTGCTAGTGATGGGGGATAGGGGCAGACAGAAAAATCGTAACAAATGACATGACATATAAAAATCCAGGTCCAAATCAAGGCCCAATATGACAGGTAAATGTTTTCACTATGTTATTTCAGGTCACAAGAAAATTGATTGCAGGAAATGAAAAAAAGAAAAAGAATAGAAAAAGAAGAGTCAAGAGAGTGTGAAACCAAAAGAATACACTGCAATTGCTTCATATGGTGAGGTAGTATTACTTTTATTTGAAGAAAATGGTTGTTTTACAATTGAGAAATGGTGATTCTTGGAGTAGTTTACGTGAGCAACAGTGACACTTCAAAGATTATTAGGGTAGGAGATGTTTGCATTGAGATGAACATATGATGTAAATTGACTTTGAGAGATGTGAGATATATTCCAGATCTTAGAATGAATCTAATTTTTGTAAGAAAACTAAGTGAAGATGGATATTGTACTTCTTTTAGTTAGTCTGATTGGAAATTGACCAAGGGGGCATTAGTGTTCACTAGAAGTAGCAGATTTGACTCTTTATATGGTATGAAGTCTCGAATCAGTACTGTTGAGGTAAATACAATTACTGATGGTACTTTGTCAGATTTGTAGCATAAGAGGCTGAGTCACATGAGTGAAAGAGAAATCGATTTGCTCGCTAAGAAGAATTTGTTACCAAAGGCAGATAGTGTACATTATCTCCTTGTGATCATTGCTTGGTTAGTAATAAGTTGCATACAATCTCTTTTCAAAAAAATACTCATAAAAAACTAAAGATGTATTAAATTTAGTTTATTCATATATTTGTAGACCTAATATAACATCTAAAGTTGGAGCATCTTATTTTATCACATTCATTGATGATGCATTTAAGAAGGTATGAGCCTTTACGATGAAAAATAAAAGTGAAGTAAGTAATATTTTCATGAATTTTTACGCAGTGATTGAGCGTGAGACTGGAAAGAAGATGAAGAGACTACATACAGATAATGGTGGTGACTACATAGCTTCTTCTCTATAAGAATATGATCTTAAGCATTGTATTAGACATGAAAAGACAGTTCCCTATACTCTACAACAGAATAGAGTTGCAGAAATGATGAACAAAACTATAGTTGAGAGAATAAGAAGTTTGTCATCTAGCTCTAAGTTGCCTAAGTATTTTTGGAGAGAGACAATGTGCATTGCAGTTTATTGGATAAACATATCTCCTTGAATGTCTTTAGATTGAGATATTCCATAGAGAGTTTGGTCGAATAAAAAGGTCAAGTATGATCACTTGAGAGTTTTTTGTTGCAAAGCTTTTATGCATGTCCCTTTGAACTAAACTGATTAAGTTATTCCTTTAATATTTCTTGCTTATGTAGATAATGAATTTGATTACAGGTTATGGGATATAAAAAATGACAAAAGGAGTCGTGATGTTGTCTTCAAAGATTATCAAACGATTGAAGATGTCATGGAAGACAAACTGTTTGGTGTGAATGCTAGTGGTGTTCATGAGTCAATTTGTGTAGAACCTAAAGAACATTCATTTGGATATGGTGAGACTGATGGAAATGTAGAGGAAGAGGAAATAGAGATAGAGTTCATGAGTCAACTTGTGTAGAACCTAAAGAACTTTCATCTGAACATAGTGAGACCGATAAAAATGTAGAGGAAGAGGAAATAGAGACAGAGGAGCAGTATAGAAATGATAGCCCCATGGAGACTCAAACTGGTTATGAACTTGAGTTGGAGGGGGAGCTTCCTCCTCATTCAGAACCAATTGAAGAGCAATTCGCGAAAGGTAAAAGAACACGTATTTCATCTACTAGATATTTTTTTAATGAATATATTATGTTTACAGATAGTGGATAGCCAAAATCCTATGTAGAGTGTTAGATGATGTGCACAAAGATGAATTGATTCAAGCTATGCAAGAAGAAATGAATTTTTTACATACACTTTGGATTTGGTAGAGCTACCAAAAGATAAGAAAGTGTTGCAAAACAAGTGGATCTTCAAGCTTAAAAATAAAGGTCAAGGGAAGTTGAGATGCGAAGCTCGGTTAGTTGTGAAAGGTTTCAAATAGGAAAAATGTATTGATTTTGATGAAATTTTCTCTCCTGTGGTTAAAATGTGAACTATCAGGGTAAAATACTTCATTTGCTGGCATATCTAGACTTGGAGTTGGAGTAGTTAGATGTGAAAATTACTTTTCTTCATGAAGATCTAGAGGAAGAAATACATGACACAACCAGGACGTAGAGTTGCTACGAAGGAACATATGGTTTGCAAGCTAAGGAAGAGCTTGTATAGACTTAAACAAGTACCTAAGCAGTGGTACGAAAAATTTGATGCATTTATGATAAATCAAAGTATCGCAGGTCAGCCATATATCATTGTATCTACATCAAAGAGTTCCCATCAAGTAACTTCATTATTTTGTTGTTATATGTAGATGACATGCTTATCGTCGGACATGATTGTCGATTGATTAGCCAATTGAAGGACATAAGCAAGTTCTTTGATGTGAAAGACTTGGGATCAACATAACAATGGTTACTTCTAAATTCTATAGACCAAAAAATTGCCTGAAGCTTTTACTTTCTAGAAACTGCAAAGGAGATTTGGGAAGTTGCTTGCGATCTTTTTAGTCAACAATGTAATGTTGCCAGACGATACCAGATTGCTCAAGAAATTAATAATTTAAAGCAGGGAGACATAGCTTATACTGAATATCTTGGACAGTTACGTGTGCTTTGAGATGAATGGGAATCTTATACACTTGCAGCATGCGGCTACTCTTGCAAGGAATAGAGAAAATGATAAAATATTTGAAATGTTGGTAGGTCTTAGGCCAAAATATGAACAACTATGCAGCGAGGTACTTATGACCATTGATATTCCTAAGTTAAATACTATATGCTCTATAATCATGCATGAGGAATGTCGTCACTTAGTTATGAATCAATTAAACGATGATGTTAATGACTCCCAAGCCACCATGATTTTCAAACAAAAAGATAGTGGTATACCATCTAATTCAGATTTCAAAGGGAGAGAAACTTTTCTGTACCTATTGCAAGAAAACAACCATAGCAGGGAGAAGTGCTGGAAGCTTAACAAAAAACTAGGTCTTGAAATGACAAATAAATTTTGCAGGCTTTTCATGAGGACTAGGTACCTATTGCAAGAAAACAACCATAGCAGGGAGAAGTGCTGGAAGCTTAACAAAAAACTAGGTCTTGAAATGACAAATAAAGTTTGCAGGCTTTTCATGAGGACTAGGTACATGCAGTTTCATGGCCACCAAAGACACTAACAACGGACTAGGTAGATGCTGTTTCTTGTCATATTTAGATGAAAATTCTTGGATTATAGATTCTGGTGCTTCTGATAATATCACTGGGTTTAAATGTGTGCTATCTAATATTAAAGATAGTTTTGACATTAAACCAGTCATTATTGCTAAAGGTGGCAAAATTAAAGTCTTTGGTGAAGGAAAAATTCAGTTTTTTGAAAAGAAAACTTCAATCGGTGCTTTATACATGCCAGATTTAGCCTCCAATCTTATGTCTGTGGGAAAAATTACAAAAGCCTATCATTACAATGTGATCTTCTCGCCTTCAAAATGTGTTTCAGGATCAGACCACATGGCGATGATTGGTGAAGCAACTGAATTTCGTGTATTATTTGAATAACAAGAATAAGGCTCTCGCTGCCACTAGAAATAAGGATGAAGAGGAGCATTGGCACTCCAAGTTATGTCACCCATCCAGTTACGTGATGAGTATATTGAAGTTTGAAATAAAGTCTGATTGCAACTCTTGTGAGGTGTGTCAATATGCAAAATTTACCTGACCACCATTTCCTTCCTCTGATAGTCGTTCCAATTGTAAGTTTGAATTAGTTCATTCTGATATTTGGGTGCCAGCCATTATTAACTTGTATAATGACTTCAAATATTATCTTTCCCTTATTGATGATTTTTCTAGAGTGAGTTGGATTTATTTTCTGTAGTCCAAGGATGAATTGTTTTCAAAGTTCCAAATTTTTTATAATATGGTCTCTACTTACTTTGGAACTAAAATTAAAATCTTTTGCACTGACATGACAATGGAACCGAGTATGTAAACCATAATTTTGAGTCATTCTCAAATCAATCTAGAATGGCACACCAAATGATGTGCAGAGAAACTCCACAATAGAATGGAGTTTTAGAAAGGAGAAATAGACATCTTCTTGAAGTCAAGCATGCTTCTTGGAATGAGACTCTCTCTACAGCAAACTATATTATGAATAGATTGCCAAGACACAATCTTGAAAACTAAAGTTCTCATGGGCCGAAAGCATTCTATCGATCACTTCAAAAAGTTTGGTTGTGTTGTCTATGTTTGGAAATCTCAAAAGCATCAAAATAGACTTCAAAATCGTGCAATGAAAAGTGCTTGTATGGGCTATTCTTCTAGAAAAAAGGGTTTTTGGTGTTTTGACCCTATATCAAAAAGAATGTTTGTATCTCAAGATGTGAAGTTTGATGAGACGCAAGCCTATTTCAAAAATCAATTTCAGGGGGGGATAAAAAACCTTCAACCTAACTCTCTATCTTTCACCAACATATCTCCTATGGCTGATGCCAAAGTTAACTATCAGCTATCACCATTTCAACCAGATGAAAACTTGACTTCAAATCAGAGTAGCCTATGGAAGAAGTCACCACCTTGAGTCGATCTGAAAAAGCTTGTCAACCATCTATAAATGTTAGAGATTTTGTTATGTGCAGTCAAGTATCCTCTTGAAGCTCAAGTAAACTACAACAAATTTTCTCAACAACAAGCCGCTATGTTTGTGAAACTGGATAGTGTGGTTGAACCAAAAACATTTGAAGAAGCCCATCGAAAGTCTTATTGGAGAAAAACTATAAGGGACGAATTGGATGCATTAATAAAAAATGGGACTTGAGATCTTATCCCTCTTCCTTTAGTTAAAAAACCAATGACTTGTAAATGGATATTTAAAGTTAAATTTCATAGTGATGGCTCAATTGTAAGGCACAAGGCCATACTAGTGGCGAGTAGATTCTCTCAAACTGAGGGCATAGATTACTTTGAAACTTTCACTCCAGTTGTGAAAATGACTACTTTGAGAACTATAATATCTATTGCTTGCAACTTTGAGTAGGAACTTTTTCAAGTCGATGTTAAGAATGCTTTTCTTCAAGGCGATCTCCAATAACAAGTATACATGAAGATTCCTCAAGGTTTGAAACACAACGGTAAAGAAAATCTTTTCTGCAAACTGAAAAAATCTATTTATGGTCTCAAGCAGTCTCCTCCTGCTTGGTACTCAAAACTTAGTTCAGCTCTGATAAATTTTGGATGCCATTGTAGTATTTCAGATAATTCTCTCTTCATTTATCATTCACAAAATGAAACCCTTTTGCTATTAGTATGTGTGAATGATATGTTATTACGTGGACTTCCCAAAGTTTGATACAAGAACCCTAGAAAAATCTTGATCAGAAACTTGAGATCAAGGATCTTGGGTAGGGCTGCACACCAGCCGAGCCGAGCCCGAGCTTGGCCAGCTCAAGCTCGACTCGGCTAAAATAACTCGAGCTCGAACTCGACTCGAGCTCGACTCGAGCTTCTTATAGCAAGCTCGAGCTCGACTCGACTAGACAAAGTCAAGCTCGAGCTCGGCTCGATTAACTCATTTAACTCGTTGACTTGTTTAAAATTTACTTTTTTAACTTTAACTCGTTTAGCTCGTTTAAGTGCTGACTCGTTTAACTCGTTTAAGTGCTGACTCTTTTAACTCGTTTAAGTACTTTTATCGTTGCACAATCAGTAATGTCCATTTTGCAATTGCTTAGGGAAGAAAAAATTCCCAAGCAAAGAAAAATCAAAGAAGCAACAGATAATGATTAATGCGTGCCTTCCAGGCTTCCACCACTCAAATTTCAAATGTATGCTGCAGCTACTAGAAAAACCCTCAAGCAATCTCACATTGACAATTACTCGACATTAAACACATGGGATCAAAATCGTTATACCTGCTGTTCCATTTCAGAAAAAGGGAACAACGAAGGAATTTTGCGGCAAACTGAAACTGTGTCATATTACATGGACTCTCTAAATTGGATGCTCAGATTAGACATAGCTTGAGTGCTGAGTGCAAATTTCAAGGTCAAGCATGTTTCATGCAGTCTGTGTTTTCAACCTTTAGTAGCATACTGCACAGGCACTCAAGTCAACAAAGAGTCCAATGCAGACAACATCACCTCTGCGTGCATCAGGCTATGTTTGTTCAAAATCTACACTTGGTCAATGTTAATCCAGTTCTATAATTACATAATTAAAAAAAATAGTTTTAAAGTCAAAGGGCCAAACCTCTCCCCCTCTAACCAGAATATAACAAATGATCAATCATTCTCCTGCTCGACTCGTTGTGCACCCCTAATCTTGGGGGACTAAAATACTTTCTTAGAATTGAAGTAAGTCATTGAAGGAAATGTATTTTTTTCTCAAAGAAAATACACATTAGATCTACTAAAAGAAACAAGAAAATTGGAATCAAAACCAGCAGTTACACCAATTGAATTCAATGACAAATTAGATATGGCTAGCCACAATAGTTGGAAAACTCATACATTTGACAGTCACCATGCGAAATATAGCATATGTCGTAAGTGAAGTGAGTAAATGTATGCATGCTCCTCAAAGTACTCATTTTCATGCCATCAATCACATTCTAAGATATTTAAAGAGAGCTTCTAGCAGAGGCATTTGGATGAAACGAATAAGAATATTTCTATTGAAGGATTTTCAAACGCTGAATCGGCTGGTAGTAATTTGGATAGAAGTTCTACCATTGGTTATCTTGTAACCATTGGAGGAAATCTGGTCTCATGGAAAAGTAAAAACTAGTGCAGAAGTAGAGTATAAAGCTATGGCCAATACAACTTGTGATCTTACTTGGCTGAAGGTGATGATAACAGAGATGGACTTTAATTTATCCTCCCTCATGAAGTTACATTGTGACAATCAAGCCGCAATTCATATAGCTGCAAGCTTTGTCTTTCATGAGCAGACAAAACACATTGAAATTGATTGCCACTTTATTCATGACAAAGTTCAAAATGGGAACATTATTACACCATTTGTTAGAAGCGAGGATCAACATGTAAACATATTCACCAAGCCCATTACCATCATTACCTTTGATAGCAGCTGTCATACGTTCTTGAAGAAGATTTGGTGCTGGCTCAATTCTTTCTAACGTTGGTGGTTTCACATCCTAGGAGTTGCCAACTTGATATTTTCTTTTATTTTTTTTTTTGTTTGCCAAAATTCATTATTTGTTACTGTTGCTTAGACTCATTATAAAAATGGTGGCTGATCAATGTAATGAGTGTAGCGGAAAATCTATATTCAAATAGAGCTCCCTGTAAAACCTCAAGAATATGATGAGAGAAAGAAAGAGAGGACACGAGCTTATACTAAAATCTCTTCTATGTTGTATATGATTGAGAATACAACAAATATATAGAGTACAATTGGTGGGAGGTTACAACAAAATAAGGCAAGATATAAAAACGTATCAGATCCGCAATTATAGGGGATTGACATTGCTAATCAGATCCACAATTATAGGCTTGTCAATCATCATCCAAAACCTTCGTTAACAGTCTCCTGCAATCTGAACGGCGGTTCTACAATGTTGAGATTGTTCTTAAAAGTCGTGAACGTCGTTCCTCCAAGAGCCTTCGTCATCCCATCTGCTAGTTGCTCTTTGGTTCGAATAAAGTTCACTTGTATCTCTCCCTTATTGATATGATCTCTGGCAAAGTGAAAATCAATTTCATCATGTTTGGTACGAGCATGAAAGACTGGATTTGCTGCTAGGTATAAAGCGCCTACATCATCGCAACATAGGACTGGTGTATCTTGTGAGGAGATCTTCAATTCTTTGAGAAGGGATTTTAACCATAGTATTTCTGCAGCAGCACAGGCAAGTGATTTGTATTCAGCTTCAATGCTGGATCGAGCTATTGTCCTTTGTTTCCTGGAGGCCCATGAGATAACATTATTTCCTAAGAGAGCAACAAAACCACCAGTCGACTTTTGGTCTTTCAGACTTCCAGCCCAGTGTGCATCTGCATAGATGCTTAATTGCAATGAAGGCGATTGAGTCAAGCAAAGAACATAATGACTGGTGCCTTTTAAATACTGAAGTATTCTTTTAACCATTGTTCAATGAGCCAGTTTGGGAGAGTACATGAACTGACAGGCACAATTTACTGCAAATGTAATATTAGGATGTGTCAGTGTAACATACTGTAATGCACCTATCACACTCCAATATAGTGTGGGATCCAAAAAGTTGGATTCTTCAACAGCTGTGACATTTTTTGTTAGTCACCATTGGAGATGTCGTGGGTTTAGCATTATCCATTTTAGCTTTATGAAGAATGCTATTAATGTAATTTTGTTGGCATAGGTATATCTCTCTGGGTTGTCGCTTGACTTCAATGCCTAGAAAATAAGTGAGAGGGCCAAGATCTTTAACCGAAAAAGTGGAACCAAGCTGGGTAATGATACGAGAAATGAGAGTTGGTGCAGACCCGGTGATGATCAAATCATCAATGTAAACAAGCAGATAAAGTTGATGCCCATCACGAAAGTAAAAAAACAAGGATGAATCAGATTGAGACACTACAAAACCAGGATTAGTAAGAAAGCAGCTCAGGCAATGATACCATGCCCGTGGAACCTGCTTGAGCCCATAGAGTGCTTATCTAATTTGTAAACATAATGAGGAAAGGTGGTATCTGTTTTGGACGAGTGACCTTTCCGTCCGAGTGACCAAATATTGATATGACATGTCCTTGCCAAGTGACCTTTCCATCCACAACATTGACATGTTATGATGGTGTGAGGATGACTTCCATTTCTTGCATTGTTGTTTGAGTCTTCATGTTGTTGTGGTTGAGTTTAAATATGTGGTCGATTTCCTCTTCCTTGGAATCAACCTTCTTGCCGACCTCTGAAGCCACCTCGTCCTCTTCTGCACCCTCGAAAAGTGTTGAAAACAATCTGGTTTTCAGCCTGCAGTAATGCTTGGACAGATTTGTGAGGATTGACCTTAGCTGACTTGAACATATTAAGTCTCTTCTCTTGCATGAGTAGAAGATCAAACAACTCAGAGAATGTAATTGAAGCATTTGAAGAATTAGCACTAATGAGAGTCACAAAACTTGATACTCAATAGGCAAACCATTCGTTGTGATATGTACAAGATCACCATCTGTTGTATCTAATCCTGTCGTGGATAGTGTATCAGCAAGAAATTTGGATCGCTCCAAGTAGGTTTGCATATCCATATTGGCTTTTTGAATGAAATGTAACTCCTTTTGCAGCAGCATTATTCTTAAAGGTGATTGAGAACTAAACGACTTTTTCAGCGTATTCCATGCTTCAAACACTGATTTACTAGTCACGATTTGTCTGAGAACTGGTTTGAAGATAGTGGCCTTGATCCAACTTAGTGCTAGTCGGTCGGACCTCTTCCAAACAGCGAACTCCAGATTTACTTCAAGCTTGCCATCCTTCACAATGGTTTCTGAAGGAGCGGAGAACGTCCCATCTATGAACTGTATAAGTTCTTGGGACTCCATGACTGATTCTAGCTGGGAGCTCCATAATAGATAGTTGTCTCAGTTAAGCTTAACCGAGACAAGTGCAGCGATAGCATTCCATTGAGTTGACGATGGGGTTGCCATAATACTTCTAGAGGAAGAAGATGATGGTTACAGCAAAACAGAGGACGTTACCCTGTTAGTAGCAACAGGGACCTTCGTCTCTTGAAAAATCAGCAACTTCTTGTTGGATTGTCCTAAAATTCTGAGATTTTGACAAAAAATAATAGACTCCCAATGGAATCTAACGCCACTTAGTTCATTTTCAGATCCAATCCATATCAAATCATGCCTAGATTGAAGTGACACCTCAACTTAGATCACTTGTTGAGTTTAAGCTTCAAGACCGTCACAAGGAGCTCTTCAGACCAGCATGTACTCAAAAATTCATAGTGCCCTGGTGTCAACTCCAAAAAATTTGAAATTTGGTGAGGAGATAGCCAAGAGGAAGGTGATTCCATCAGGTCCTAGCTCGACCCAAATGGTGGCCGGAGCTGACAACGTCGGCGATCTAAATTTCAGCAAAATTTCTTGTCACAACAGGCGGCCAGAGCTGGAAACGGCTGGAAAGTCTGTGATTCCGGCCGGCACCGGTGTCAGATCTGGTTGACAACCAGACCATTGGAAGTGCAACTTCTGCACGATGAAAGATGGTCAGTAGAAATAATGACCTAGGTCTGAAGTTGGAAGACAGTGTTCGGTGAGGAAGAAAACACTGCTAAAGAGGCGGCCAGAAATCTGGAGATTCCGGCCGGCTCAGATGTCGGATCCAGTCGAACTTGGGCTCATTGGAACCGGAACGAATGGAGAGTGGTGACTGAGTACTATGGAGGCCAACAGTTGCCTACACCAGTGGTGGTGCTCAGATGAACAGGAACGCAAGACAGCTACTGAACAGAGGAACAAGAATCTCTTTAGTATTTTGCTACAAAGAAATCTCTGCAATTGATCCATAGAAGATCAAGATGGAGTAGAGGCAAGCTCTGATACCATGTAAAACCTCAAGAATATCGTGAGAGATAGAAAGAGAGGACACGAGCTTATACTGAAATCTCTTCTATGTTGTATATGATTGAAAATACAACAAATATATAGAGTACAATTGGTGGGAGGTGACAACAAAATAAGGCAAGATATAAAAACGTATCAGATCCACAATTATATGGGATTGACGTTGCTAATCAGATCCACAATTATAGGCTCATCAATCATCATCCAAAACCTTCCTTAACACTCCCCCTTCTCGTGGATGTAGGCACTTAAATGCCAAAACCACGTGTATTTTTGTCATGAGTATTTCTATATGCAGTTTTGATTTCTTTATGTAGAAACCACAAATAATAACTATCCCTACATAAAGCAATTATTAGTCAAGTAATGGAGCGAATCCTGGGCCACAATAGTCATGTAGCACAGAGCTTTTTTTAATTATTTGTCTTCACAAATGCAGGATTCCCTTTCTTTCTGAAGTACAACCAGAAGCGCAACTACCATAGCTTCTTCAAAGCAATAATTGTCAACCAAAAAAAGTGAGTCCTAGTGATGTTGTCGCAAATATAGAAACATTGACCAAGTTGCATTTATGAATTCTGGCTCTATAGAACCAGAAGAATGCTTGTGCTCAATCAACAAAAGTTTAATTCACTACTCTAATATCAAGATATGGGTAGTGATGGACTGACAGTGAGAAATAGGATCATCAGGTCACTCCAGGTACCGTTGAACCAAGAAAATAAAATATCACCAATTTAACACAGTGTGTGCCAAGTTCGTAATATAGAAGGTAAACCAGGTAAATGGTTGTTGTCTATGGAACTAATAGTTCCCAAACCTGGAGACCATTGCAGGGATGAAACAAACTATTTTCATTTGGGCTGTATGATGCTCAAATACCTGTTAACAAGTAGTTGATCAGTTTGTCTCTCTAAATTTAGCATATTAATGCAGAACAGAAATACACAGAGTGAGAAAAGGTCAACCAAAACCTCAGTAACAACACCTAGAGGAGAACTTTCTATTGGAGAACCCCCTGGAGGCCTAAAAGCTCTAGCTTCATCCTGGTCGAGCTCCTGGGTCAATTGTTGCATCAAGCTGAAAAGGACAGGAATCAAATTTGTTATATCAAATGCCCTACAGGATGAGAATAGATACTAAACTTACCAAAAGTAAAATATCCTGTTGCACAAAGACAAGTCGTATGGTTTTGGTAGCATCTCCTGTTCAAGAAAGGCAAAGCAGCAGCCTGGAACAGGGGAAGTAAGTGCCAGTTGGTAATGGTCAACACAGAAGAAGATTGTGGGTGTTGGAAAAGGAGGTTGTGATTGTGAATGGGGACGGAGCTGCAATTGTGGAACTTTATGGGTACTAATCACTAATTCAGCCATGAAATGTTAAGACTGAGAGAAC
This sequence comes from Nymphaea colorata, assembly GCF_008831285.2. NCBI lineage: Eukaryota > Viridiplantae > Streptophyta > Magnoliopsida > Nymphaeales > Nymphaeaceae > Nymphaea > Nymphaea colorata. The sequence goes on from NC_045140.1 coordinate 10,891,119, forward strand.
AAGAGCCTTGTAAGTTGAGCAACTCTAGCTCGCCACTGCTGAGATTCACTGTTTTTCAAAACAGTGGATTATACACATGGATTTCAGATCTGCTTTGGGTCTGAGATCGGAGGCTATCTAGTACCACCTTTGGGTGAGACTAGACTTAATAAGTTGAGCAACTCTAGCTCGAATTTCAACTTGGGCTTAGCTTGCTCAGTCTTAATGTAACATGGGTAACACATGCTTGGCTTCAGTTGAGACACCCAAATTTCACTGGATATTTTCGGTTCAAAAATAGCTAAAAAGGTCCATATAATTGACATTATGTGTGAAGTACATGAGTGGGCTTCGTAACATATATTCAACCATCTTTCAGTTGATCCTTTGTTGAGTGAGGGAGAAAATGTTCAGGGTTCTCACGGATAATAGCTGTCCATGTCCCAAATTAATGGTGTGCACATGGTTTCAGAGTCATTGTGATTCATATGATGGGTCAATTGGGCGAGGTTCTTCTGGGTTAGGCCATGGCAGGATCTATCAAGACAGTTTTTAACACAGTTGGTTGTATATCCACTTTGGTTCAATGATCATAATGCATGCCACATCAAAAGAACCAATTGCCAAAAATGGAGACTGCAACAATATTTTCATACACAAAATACAAATAAAGTAGCATGAGACAGCTTTCACCTATAACATGCTCGAGAACTCAATTTGAAATCCTAAACTGGTGCCTGAACAACCTTTCCTTCTTTCAAACCATGGATGATATCAAGAAAAATGCCATAAACCTAGAGTCTATCAAGTGCGGATCTGTTCAAATTTTTCAGGCACAACAACTGGAAAAATATAGAAAGGAAAATGCATGACAACTTTTCTAGCATATCCAAGGGTGGAGATCAGTAATCGATCAAATAATTGGTTCAATGAGAAAACGGAGGAAAATAGCTGAAAAAATGGATCATACCCAAGCACAAACGTAAAAAAATTATACATTTGATTAATCAGTAGATATCATGAATTTTAATAAGTTTTAATTAGGTTTCCAGCAGTCCAACATGGCTTAGAGTAACTTATTGTTCAATATGTCAAGCCCAAGGAAATTTGACTCATTGATGTCATCGGTAGCATTTTTGTAAACAAAGTACAAGTTTCTAAGAGCAATGCGTCCACCTTTACTTGGTTCTAGAGCTTGAATTGAGGCCCAGGGTAGAATAGTTCATCCTTTCAGAGCTCTTGACATTGGCTAGAGCCATATTCAAACAAATTTCCAAACCAGCTAAAGGGAAAGAAATGCCCTTGCTACTTTGCAACTGTAGATTTGTGGTCAGTTACAGATAACTCAGAAAATGGAGGATAGATATGGAGACCTTTCCTTTATGCTGCAATGGCCAGTTCAGAGAGAGAGAGAGAGAGAGAGCACGCTGCATCTGAAACTAGGCAAATGATGAAGAAGACACAATCGAAAAATGGGAAAGGAATTGAAGAAAATTTCGTGAAGAAGGTTTTTTCCATCAAAAACTTCTCTCCGGCTCTCATCGGAGTTCTCTTTCAGCAGTTCTACTTTCAGAAAATCATTTCACGACGACACCTTCCGTGGGTACATGAGGGAGACCTTGCAGATGGTCAAACATGCCGTCCTTCTGCTCCTTTAGTTGTTGTAGTGGCATTCCACAAATTGTGGATCTTGAAAACTGATTGATCTCAGTGTCTCCTTCTTTTCTTATCAATGGGTACCAAATCTTTCAAAAAAAAAAAGGAAAATCTTCAACTGCTAACACAAGTCTAGAAAAATTTACATAGTAGCATAGGCGGGTGTGTCTGTGTGTGTGAGATAGAGAGAGAGAGAGTTACATTGTCCGTTAATTGAGGAGACAGAAGAGGCACTTTGGGTGGTTGAGATGGGTTTCATTAGTTAGTATTCCTGAATAAAATAAGTGATGGGCTTCATTAAACCACTTGAGCAATACTAATCTTAAATACCATATTGTTTCTTTAATTTGGCTCCCAATTTAAGAAAGAAGTCATAAGCTGCACTTTTTTTTTTGCATTAGTTGTCATGATACCTCTTCAATTTTTATTCTTTTTCCAAAGCTAAATGTAAGAGTACAAGCCCATCTGAGCTAAAGCAGAATGGTGGTTCAGACATTTCCTTTGAACTCATCATTTCTAGCTTACACAATATAGTGTAGAGCTATAGCATAAACCTGCAGCTATATAAGAAGTAACTGCATGAACACACACAGGCACACAGAGATAGATAGAGAGGGAGAGAGGGAGAGAGAGAGAGTTTCCAGTCCAATTATCCCTTTTGGGTAAGAAAGTATTAGGGATGGAAGAAGTCATTTCATTTTTTTTTTTAATTTTTAAGTTGAAAGTATATATCTAGGTACTTCACATAAAAGGAGTTGGAAAGATAGCCATAGATAGGCTTGTTTCTTATCTTTGATCTAGGTATTTCATCCAGTTTATTTTCATCATTGGTTTGTTAATGAAACACCTCTATATGACTATATACACACAACTTAATTGAGACTCAAAATGACTACCACTTGACAGTGATGTCAATCTTGGTATGAGAGCAAATAATTATCCTTGAAATCCTCAAATAAGCTCACCTAGATTGGGTGTGCATTGGTTTCAGTCTAAACATGTTTTGATCATTAGAACACACAATTCACTTCTAATTAGAATCTGAGCAAGCTAAATTTAGTAGTGTGTTCTTAATTTGGGTATAAGAAGTAATTCAAACTTGATTAACTTCTTATTAGGCACATCGTTTTCTAATTTGCATTCATGTTTGCAAAATGAATTTCAAAAACACAAGTGTTTCAAAGTTTTTCAAAAACAACTAAGATTTATAATAAAAACTTTGGTTAAAAACTTTAACATACTTCAATACACCAACACTCTATGCCTTTATTATTCAACACTGACTATGCAAAGTCAAGGTTGTTGATTTCTGGTGATGTAAACTCTAGCATATTTGGGTACAACCATCTAGCATATTTGGGTACAACCATCTAGCATATCCATAGAGTGATTTGGTGCACACAACCTCTTTAAGAATGTACTATTCAACAATGATTGTATAAGTTGTTGGATTCCAGCGATATGAAAGTTAATCTATTTTTATTTAGCCTTATAGTACACAGACAATTCAGTCAACTACATGGGGTATTGTGAAGGGTGAGGTGTCGCAGCCATAGATTGCCACTCATGGAATGGATGGGGAGCTGCAACCTGCAAACATGCATGTGATGGATGTTGGATCGCACATATGGCTAAGGATGGTGGAACTCTGTTCTTGTCCTTGAGGGGTACCAGTGTGAGTTTATCCTCACTATGGTCAATTAGTGTGTGATAGATGTCATGTCACATATTTGGCCAATTATACTGGAACTCTGTTTCGGAAATGGGGGCCACTAAATCTGATTTCTTCTCACTGTAAACAAGCGTGTGATGGATGCTGAGTAGGGCGCATCAAGGATGGAAGAACTTGGCTCCCATCCTTGGTGTATTGGTCTGGTTGCTCTTTCTCTTGATTCCTTAAGGGGATGTTGGATCCCACATATGGCCAACGACTTCAGTGTAGTTGAAACAAAAATACAATTTTTTTGTGATGCCCTATTATACATCACGTCATGCCAATATACTTTGTCACGGCCCACCATTGAATTTTGTACGCAATTATGAATTCTTTGATGGCTTGAATCCGTAATTGTTCATAATATAAAAGGGTAGTGGTCCCTAGGGTCGTGCACAGTTGCTTGCAACATCACTTTCTAGGGTTGTCCCATTCCCATCTGAGAGAAACCGCACGTGCTCCGCACAAACCCTAGAAGATCCTACAGCAATCTACCGTCTGGTTGTTCAAATGGATTCAGGTACGTACGCAATTATGAATTCTTTGAAGGCTTGAATCTGTAATTATTCATAATATAAAAGGGTAGTGGTCCCTAGGGTCGTGCACAGATGCTTGCAACATCACTTTCTAGGGTTGTCCCTTCCCCATCTGAGAGAAACCGCACGTGCTCCGCACAGACCCAAGAAGATCCTACAGCAATCTACTGTCTGGTTGTTCAAATGGATTCAGGTACGCTTCCAGTATAGTTAAAGTATTGATTCAATGATTTAGCATGAACATGATCTTGTTTAGGGCATATTCGTTTTTTGTGTATGCATGAGGAGAATTCTCACCTTCAATTGGTATCAAAGCGAATGTTTATTGTTAAATCATTGTATTTTTGGGTTAATTGTTGGAGCATCCGCACAATTTTTGGATGAATTTTGTGCGTTTAACCTATGGTCGGGTCGGCAGTGGCTGCCATTGGGCAGAGGAAAGGGACGAGCAGAGGGGTTTCATCTGCTCACTGCTCGCTACTCACCGAAAATCGGGGGCATGGACGATGGAAGTCATCGGGCTCCTGTTGCAGCTGTGAGAAAGAGGAACAATGGAAGCCATCGAGCTTCCGTGCGATGGACCTCTCACCACCAAGATGGAAGTCGTCGGGCTTCCGTGTGATGGACCTCTCACCACCACGATGGAAGCCGTCAGGCTTCTGTGTGATGGAAGGCGATGGAAGCCGTCGGGCTTCCATTGGAGCCGTCGAACGGTGGAACCTCTGCTAGAAAATGGTTGAAGCCAATGTCGGCAAGACCGTGAGGCAGGGAAAAAGTTTTTGGGCGTTGGACGGCTCCCACCGCTTTGGCGGGCGACGGCCGGCCGTTTGGGCCACTGCCGGCTGTTGTGGCACGACCTGCCGGCAGCCACCCACGTTGTTGGGTGGCCTGCCAGTGGAGTTCCACCGTTCGCTTGTCGTTCAACAGGCAAGCGGTGGAGCAGCTGCGTGAAACCACTCGCGCGGTAGGCGGGTGGATTCGGGACTGGTCAGGTTAGATCCGCCCAGGATCCATAAGTATTATTTGAAAAAAAAAATTGCCGCCCGCCTAAGACCAATTGCAGTAAGGACTTCGGATCCGGGTCGGGTCATGTCGGACCCGGCCCGTATCCATACGGTTTAAATTTTGAAAATACGGTTCCATCGGATCTAGATCGGGGCATGTCAGATCTGACCTGTATCCATACGGCTTAAACTTTGTAAAACAATTTTTTTTTAAACTAATTCTGAAGAGAATCGAACCGGTTCATTCGATTTAAGACCGATTCGACTCGATTCAGAACTGGTTCCTACTTTTTAGAGCCGATTCAGTTCAAAATTAAAACGGTCCTTACCAATTCAGACCCTTTAGAGACTAGTTCAGTTGATTTTCAGATGGGTTCATTTGTTTTTCAGACTGGTTCAGTTGATTTTCAGACCGATTCAGGGTTTTTAAACCGGTTCATTCAGTTTTGAAACCGATTTTAGCCATTTTCAAACCGGTTCAGTGGATTTCAGAACCAATTCGGTCTAATTTTGACCAATTTAGTGGGTGTTTCAGTTGCAGTTTAAGAATGATACAGGTCGTTTTAAGGCCGATGCAGTGGTTCTTGACCCCCTTAAGCACAATTATGGTACCAGTTTATAAAATTTTGGACTCTTTTGGGCATATTTCATTGAATCATTTGTTTTTGGAATCAATGTAAGGCAATTTTATGGGTGTACCTTAGATGAATATTTGGAGTATGAATTTGATTTTGGTCATATCTATTGTTCAAAATGAGTAGATTTATACTTTATGTCGCTAAAGTGACCTCTGTTGTACGAATTTACCTCTTTTGAACATTAGATGATTGTATACTTAACCATGCGGGTAATGATCAACCCAAAGGAGGATTGTTTCTTGGTCAAGTTTAAGCATACAAGGGAATGAATATGTGATAATTTTCAGGTTTTCAGATAAATAGTGAGTCAATCCAAAGATGGGCTTGTTATTTGACAGGGCTAAATATCTATATTCATTGTCGACCAAGAATACCACTTATAGTTAATATTTCAATCCAAAGATTGGATATTAATGTTGCACCGGTACCTTGTGATGGGATTTAGGCCATTGTATTTAAATTCATTTATATTTGTTATTTCATTTATATACATGTATTGATTATGAGCAAGTTTGGTCATTTTGTTCTTTGTATAGTGAGTTCTGCTTCCATGATATCTGTAAATTTGAGTATTATTCCTGAGTTAAATGTTTCGAATTTTAAAAGTAAGAATAGAAAGATTGTTAAGGAAGTTACAGTTGACTATTTATCCATTAAGAAACAAAATAAGCATAAGGAAGGCAAATCAGGCTACTTCTTTTGCAAGGGTGAAGGTCATATGAAGAATGATTGTACCAAATATCACGCATGGTGTGAAAGGAAATGAACACTTCTCATTTTGGTTTGTTTAACTTCAGTACCCAGAAATACTTGTTGGGTAGATTTGGTTGCTACTACTCACATAAGTGTTTCTATGCAAAGCTGCCTAAATTGTCGAACACCAAATGATGTTGAAAGATTCATCTATGTGGGTGATAGCAAGAAGGCGAAGGTTGAAGTCATAGCAGATTTTTAGTTATTGTTAAAGACTGGTTGTTATTTAAATTTGACAAAAACTTATGTAGTACCATCTTTTAGACAGAATTTGATTTCTATTTCCTCGTTGGATAAATTTGGTTATTATTGTTCATTTGGAGATAGTAAATTGAAGTTGTTTCTACACTCAAATTTGATTGCCATAGGTTCTTTGTCTAGTAGCGATAACCTTTATTTGCTTGATACGGTTGCTTCATATCATGAAACCTTGCATGTTACGTCTAGTGGTACTAAATGAAAATTAGCCAATGAGAATTCTGCTATGTTGTGACATAGGCGCTTAGGACATATCACTAAAAAGATGATAAAAAGGATTGTGTCAAATGGAATTCTTGAATCCATTGATTTTGCAGACTTTAATGTTTGCATTGAATATATAAAGGGAAAGCGAACAAACATTAAGAAAACAGGTGCAGATAGAGCTTCAGACGCCTTAGAACTGATTCATATGGATGTTTGTGGTCCATTCCCTATGGCTTGTTGGAATGGACAACAATATTTTATCACGTTCATAGATGATTATTCTTGTTATGGTTACCTGTATTTGATTCATGAGAAGTCTCAATCCTTAGACATTTTCAAATCATTTAAAGCGGAAGTTGAGAATCAAGTAAGCAAAATGATTAAAACCGTTAGATTCGACCGTGGTGGTGAATGCTATGGTAGATTTGATGGATCAGGTGAACAACGTCCGGACCCTTTCGCTAAGTACCTAGAGGAATGCGGCATAGTCCCTCAATTCACCATGCCGGGTTCTCTCAAAATGAATTAAATTGGAATATTTCCTGATATGTGCTTTTTCTTCTTTTTTTTTTAAGGGAAACTATGATATTCAGTTACTCGTACTTAGATGTGTGTGCCACCCACACAACGATTATGCGCCTGAAAAGAAGGTGGGAATTCAGGGTATTTTAGAAATTTTATTAAAAATTGCTTTTTTAAATTTTTAACTTTTACACTATTTTTTGTTTTTATATAAAAGGGTTACCTTATGACTAGAAAGTAGTATTTTGTTCATTATGCAAGATGGTGCACGATTTTTTTTTGTGCTCCCGAAAGTGATTATAACCGGCATCGACTTACACTGATCGATCTGAATTGCCGTGGGCTCTGCTTTAATAGTAGATCTGGACTATGGACTAATTAAATGCTCCATGCTCTAGCATTAAACTTAATGGTCGAGTATTTTAAATTTAAATGATAAAAATACCCTTGGCAATAAAAATATGAACCCCTTCCTACTGGGACAAATGTGGAAAAATAAAACCATCACCTTCCTATGAACATGTGAAAGCCCATGCAGACTGATTTCAGTGGTTGAGCTGAACATCTACAGTGCTCCAACTGTTACTCATCAAATCTTGTGCAGTCCATTCAGCTAGGTGGGTACGAAATGACTGAAGTTCCCTCCATGATAAAATGGAAAAAAGAAAGGCTCTCCCCTGCAATGATAAAATGGAAAATTATGAATTGATATCAAGTCACCACATATGCATGTCACTCAATAATATGGGCCATCACATTACTCTTCTTTCAAGTCATGAGAATACCAAGGCTCACCATCTTGGTGAAGGGCACTTATAGTTAGATAGGTGATAATTTTTTTTCACTAGTGCTAGAAAGATATGCAAAATGGTATTTTTGAATTGTTATATTTCTGATATTCCTTTTTAGAGTCAAAATAATTCTTCATTAACTTAACAGTCGACTTTACTTCTAATTAGCCGTGTAATGACATACCTTCGTTTTTTAACTATGTTGAAAATTCAGATCTCCTTTTAGTATACTTAAATGTTGAATTGTGTCTTCAAAGAATTCATTGCGGCATTTTCTAAGGTTTGTTGCATACTCTTTACTAATGTTGTCTCTATCGTGTTGTGTATACAGTGTAGTTTTCTGAATAGCTTAATTCTGTGTCAGATTGGGATCAAAGCAACAAGATCATCGGTAGTTTCCATGCAATGACAGAGAAAAACTCTGGCTTGTAAAATTCAAAGTCCTTACAATGAATGCAAGGAACAGTTTGATGACTTCAAGGAGGATAAGGCTTGGGGAAAATCTTGGCTTCTTCTTAATTCGATATCTTTTCTTTAATGCCTTCGAAGAAAAGATATTGAATTAAGAAAAGGAAGCATTCACCCTTGAAGCAACAAGATCCCTAGAAAAAAGGGAAACTATGGGAGACGTTTGATAGCCTATGTCACCTAAGTTCGGGATGTAGGTGTGGGTGCTGGTGCAGCACATCTCAAAAAATTTTGGTGCGACGGTATGACGAGAGTATATTATTATTATTATTATTATTATTATTATTATTATTAATTTATAATAATAATAATATGTATACAATATATATGACAAAAAAAATGTCTATAAACCATAAAATTATTAAATAACAAGATGGAAATTGCAATATTGCTAATAATGATATCATTATCAATCATCAATTCAACATTTAACAAAAAATATACTCTAGTTTTGAGTTCATAGAATCACAGTTCATACAGTCATACATACTTCATAGTCCATACATCAATACATATTACATCACCAATCAGAGTTGCATTTTACTTCCAATTCCACCAATATCTTGATTTTCTTGAATGTTTTCAACGATATCATCATCATCAAATGCCTCAAAAGGAATACCAGGTTCAAAAAATCCATGTTGGCAATATATAAATTGCATTCTCCATCGAAATCAAATTCATCTAGATTTACATCCCAATATTGAGATGATCCACAACTGCATTTTATTTAAAGACAAAAGTTAAACAATAAAAAATATGTATCACAAAAATATAAAAAATCTAATACAACATAAGAAATTAAGCAAAACAAAACAACCTAATAAAGAAATACTTGTAAAGTCCTCTGCATGTTAGCTAGTGAACTTGTTCCTTTTAATGTTGTGTATATAACCATATATGTTCCAATTTCTTTGACAACAGGATGATGTAACAAGTTGTGATAGTAACCTCAAAGCAAGTTTATGAAGCACAGACATTTTTTATCCATAGGATGCCCACCAATCAAAAGGACTCAAGTCATCATCTTCTCTTGCTTCTGTTGTGCCTTCTAAACTAAAATCTCCTAAAGAAAACTTGTTATATTCACAAATAGCTTCTCTTATGGTATAAGAATTTGTAAAAAATCTGTTCATACATGACATTCTTTGAGTGTTTAATTCATTATCTAAATTTGGAGTAACACGTCTAGGAGCTCCTTCAATCCATTTTTTAGTGTAATTTCTGGGATTTAAAGAATGAGTCATGAAATGCAAGGAGTCTTGCTTTTATCCTATTTTTCAACTAATATTGTACTTATGCGATCAAAGAACTCTGAATTATCAAGTACAATGTCTTGTTTTTCTTTCCTAAAAACTATACACTGAATTTGTTCAATCATATCATCCCACATTGCGTAAACTTTGTGAAGCATAAGCTCATCTTTATCAACAGCTCTCAACATGCACCAAATTGGCTCTTTAAAATCTAACAAATATGCAATTTTATCCCACCATTTATTTTCAACAATAAGGTTTTTAATGCTTTGAGCTTTAGCCTCATCTTCAACCCGATAAAAGATCCACAATCTACTAAACACCATTTGAATAAGTGCATCTCGCACTCTTTGAATTCTTTTCAACATGACAATTATTGAAGCAAATTGTGTCTCTACAACCTTTAACAATCTCAAATCAGAATAAGTAGTAAAAAGAGACAATGCATGTTGATGATTAACGATGAAATTTCTAATATTTTTTACATCTTTTTCAATCTCTTGAATTCATGAGAATAGCTCATGCCCCTTAGGATCTACATCTTGACTTGGAGGATTGCATATGTCCTTCAGTGCTAAATTCAAAGTATGTGCAACACATGGAGTCCAAAAAATATGTGGAAAACCATACCTCAAACTAAGTCCAGCACTTTTGCATACAGCAGCATTGTCTGCAATCAGCTACAACACTTTATCAGGACCAATTTCCTTGATGGCTTCTACAAATAATTGCTTCAAATATCTTCCATGTTTATATTCTCCAGATGCATCAACTGCCTTCAAAAATATTGGTTCATCACGTGCAATGACAATGAAATTAATTAGTGGACGTCTTTGAATATCTGTCCACCCATCAGAAACAATTGATACCCCAGTCGGGTTCCATTTAAACTTTTTTCTTTCTAAACTTGCTCAACCTCGTTTTTTTTTTCATTATGAAGAAGTGATGTACGCAACCTTTATAAATCAGGAGGTATATATCTTAATAATTTGCTATTTGCAAACATAATACAAGCGCCTTTTTTCAATATGGAGTTCTAGCTACATGAAAAGGAATGCAGCTAGAATAGAAAAACTTAGCAATCACTTTATCTATTTCTACTCTTCCGCAAGAATCAAAACATATCTCTATAGTCTTTCTTTTTCTATCAGAACTCTTAGGGTTTGTCACAATAATACATGTTTTCTTCTTGTTGTAGATTGGATCAGCACGATCTTGCAACCTCTTGAACTCTCGAGCTTTTTTTGTATAAATTTTTGTACATCCTCGGATTCCATGACCTGACAACTTCAACAAATGTGCCCTAATTCTTGTGCAAGTTCCTACAAATGTACCTTGACAATATTTGCATACAAATTGTTCATTTCCACTACCACTGTCTACATCTTTAGTCACTGCTTTCATTTCTTTCCATAGTGGTTGTTCTTCATATGCAAATGCTTCACCAGGTAGCGTAGAAGACTTTGAAACATCACCTTCATCCACATTCACACTACATGAAGAACCTATTGCAAGAGAATCTGAAACAACTTCTTTTCCTTTCGTTCTGTTTGCCATCTTTTATGGTTTTACCTTCAAAGTTCAAAATAAAAAATTTCAAATAAAATAAATTTAAGATTCTTATAATAGATAACAACATAGACTATATACTGCATAACTGCAGCCATCCAGATTTCACAAAAAACAAAATATAAAACAAAAGCAGCTTGCAGCACTGGTTTTTAATCAGAAACCAGCAGAGAGCCAGAGAAATCAGAAAACAAGGAATATACTAAAATCAGTTTTGTATAGATCAGCTCCATATATTTAACGATTGTGAATAACGATTTTGTATCCAATGTGTATACCATTCATTTGTTAGAAGTGGTATTTAGAAGTGGAAAGAGAAAAAGAAAACAGAACATGTGCTTTAAATGTGTGAAAAAATTTTATGACATTGTGAACACAAGTTATTAGAATCTTTTTTGTTCCCAAAGCACCTTATGTTCGAAAACATGAGCTTTATATGGACAATCAATGGCATTATGTGCAAGCTTTTTCATTTGATCGTCGGCCTTTCCAAGAGCTTTTGGTTACCTTTTACACATATAATTGTATGTTTTCGGGTGACCAACAGGTTTTTAAGTTGCTAAATTGGTATTATCTACCGTTTATAAGTTTCTCAAATGCATTGTATTGAAGCGTTAGTGTTTTAATTTTTTCTTTTGTAACGCATTTCTCTTCTGCCTCGTTCATTTTTTTCCCCTTTTTTCGTTTTGAAACTCTTTTCGTCGATATGTAATTGCTGATTTCTGAAGTCATGAGCATTTGTTTCCCTACTTCATCCACAATGTTTCAAGTCAAAGCTATTTTACTCTCATTGCCACCACTGAGTGCTCTTTCCCCCCTTTGCTCCTTTCCTTTCTTGTGCCTCTAGAGATTTCCCATCGTTTTTATATTTTAATTTGTTCTTGTTTGTTCCTTGCTTTCACGAGAAATTTATTTCCTGCCAACAAAAATAGAGCTGATTTTCCTTGTAAAATAAAACCAGGTGTATACTAAAATACATAATATACTAAAATCGAAAGGATTGATCTATAGAAATCAAAAAACGCTTTCTAATAGTCTGATAGAATGACTAACCTGAGGGTGGGTTGTCGGCACTGGGAATAAAGAGCAAAGGAGTCGAAAGCAAGCCACTGTTCGACTTCAGCCGGCGGTGGGAGAGAGAGAGGTGGATCGAACTGGATGCTGACAATAGAAAACGAGAAAACCCAAAAATGAGAAAAAAAAAAAAGAGAGAACCAGACCAAATGAGGAAACCCAAATATGCAACACCATTCTCAAAACAGAAAATGGGGAGAGGGAGAGTGGGAAAGAGTGATAGCTAATTGCCTCGAATGGAGGTCCCCCCGCCCTGCAGGCTGCAAGCAACCAGTTCGACGGCTCCACCCAATGCGACTTATAGAACAGGGACGAAGAAGAAGAAGGGACAAAGAGGGATGAAGGTCAAAGAAGAGGGAAGAAGAAGAAGAAGGGATGAAGAGGGAAAGGTCGAAGAAGAGGGACGAAGAAGGGGGCGATGATCGACTTTGTTAAAAACTTAAAAATAGAAAAAAACCCTAACAATTGGACTAAAGTAGACTTTCTCGCCTTTGACCACACTTGACATGGGTCAAACGCGAGTCTGGTGTGAGTCGAAAAAAGATTTTAGCCGGGTGCGGCTGACCGCACCTGACTCTTGTTTGACCCATTTGGGTGCGCACCTGGGTGCGAGACGAAAAATGGTGCACCCAGGTTTTATTATCAACTCTGGTTTAGCTAGGAACATCGGCCTTAGATCTTTCGGGCATGAAGTATTAAAGTGAGGCCATTCCATCAGATCTAAGGTCAAGTCGTTGTTGGCATTAGCGATGTCACTCGATTTGAACTGGATATACTATCTACCAATATCCAATTAATCATCAGAGGTTCACATACTCAGATTCAAATTCCGATCTAAATGTGAATGAAAAAGTTTATAAGAATATTTAAATTATAAATTGAAAATCTGAATCAGTTCAGAATCCATTTTCTAATCCAAAACCAAATCTGAGTTTGATTCTTCAACATACAACCGAATGAGAGCCACATCATTATATATTAAAAACGAAATGTTTAAATGTGTGAATATTGGATATAGAATTTTTACAAACTAATTAATCCAAATTCAAATTTGATTGGATATTTATTTAAAAATGAACACAATACAAATTCTGTCAGATGTCATTTTTCAAATCGGAATGTTTTTCAGTTTTCCATATCCAGCTTGCTTTAATAAATTCGATGGATCTCCGGTCCAAACCTAAGTTATTAACATCTTAGTGTAAAACAATCAAATCATAACATTTCATGCAGATGCCTAAGATCCTTAATTTGATTAATCATAAATTTCTGTGTGAATATTTTGTCGTGTTAGCAAAAACTAGCAACAGCAGATTCGTGAGCTTAAAATCAGAGGCAGTCAAGCGCCTGCTAGTTTTTTAAGTTATCATCAAGATTGGATCCAGTTGAAACCTTTATGCCTAAAACTTAATCCAAGATCCAATACTTCCCCAGAGGTTTAGTAAATTGTTATTATGCCCAAGTTGAATGCAAACTCATACCATACACTTACACACACCCAAATATGGGTAACATTAAATGCAAGGTGAAACCTAAACCAGGTCGTATGTCTTAACCTGAACAAAGATCTGAATAACTAACGAAACAATTGCCTAACCGAAATCACAAACATTCATATCTATGCCCAAAAGGAAAGATGAATATGGATCCAAATCCAAACCCAGATATTCACCTAAACCATGCCCATATATTCAATTACGCCCTGAACTGCAATGATTGTCCAAACCCAAATTCAAACCAGAACCAAAACTATCTCCACACTTAAATTAACCGAAAATCAGGACAGGACCCAATCCGGAATCCACACCCACAAGCTAACTGACTCAATTACCAACATATGCCAAGTCCAAATTTTGAACCTATTAATCCAAGCCCAAAGTATATTATAGATCCAAACACTACAGAAAAATAGCTACAGGCAATGGCAGGGAAGAGGGCCAGAACAGCTACAGGCCGCAGCCTGTGGGTAGCAGCGGCTGGGTAGAAGAAACTTTAGTGACGTTCAGCTAGGACATCAGAAAGAAATTTTGGTGGCATGAAGAATGCGTCAGTAAATGCCCTGTATGCTGCCATTTAGAGTTTCTCGTCTTGAAAGTCAGCAATGTATTGATGATAGTTGACCATCGATGAAACATTAGTAAAGCTTTTCTTTTCTTCCTCTGCTGAACCACAAATCAGACCCTAATTAATATAAAGCAAGTCCCAAATACAGGAGGTAAAACTCATCATCACAAAACTTCACCTTCTACTGATGAAAGTGTGAAAAGGAAGATAAAGAGAAACAAGAAACGATTTACTGTGGTTCAGTCTAATGATGACTTACATCCACGAATAAAAAGCACTAGCTAGTTGCTCTATTTTTCTCGTTTTTATTTCTTTCTCTAGCTCCAATATTTATACATAGATAGACACTAGGATTGCAATGATTGTTTCCATGATTCTCTCTTGGGTAAAGGGAATCAGTTAAATTTTCCTCATTTGTGCTGAGTTGGTTGTTGCCTTGATCTTCTCCTTGATTAGGAATAGATCCTCCTCCGATCTTCTTTCCTTAATTGATTTTATCAGCACTAGCTGGCATATCTTCAACCTTATCTCTTCTATCATTATCTGTTCTGCTAACAACCCCCCTCAAGCTAATAGTGGATGCAACCAATGGAAGCTTGTTGAGCAAGTGAGAAAATTGTTGTTGTCCTAATGGTTAGAAGAAAACATCGGCAATTTGACCCTTGGAGGAGATATACTTGACATCAAGTTCTCCACTAGCTATCTTTTCTTTCACAAAATGTATGTTGATTTCAACATGTTTGCAATGACTGTGGTGAACAGGATGGGCTGCAAGATGAGAAGCTCCAATATTGTCACACCATAGTTTGGCTTTGGCTCCTTCTTTAACACCTGGTTCTTGCAGCAAAGTTTTGATCCACATTATTTCGGCGGTGGCATTGGCCTGTGACCTATATTCAGCTTCGGTACTGGATCTAGAAACAACACCTTGCTTCTTCGAGCTCCAAGATATAAGGTTACGTCCAAGAAAAACAGCATGGCCTCCCTCCTATATGCGATCATCTGGGCAGCTAGCCCAATCGGCATCACTATAAACTGGGATGGATAGAAGCACATGGTTGAATGATTAGCTCATGTGACATGGTGTGCTTTAAGTATATGAGGATTCTTTGTACTGTGTTTTAATGCTCTTATGTTGGTTGATGCATCAATTGGCATACTCTATTGACAGAGTATTTTAAATCTAGTCTTGTCATGGTGGCATACTAAAGTGCACTGACTACACTCCTATATAGAGTGGCAATGAAAATTTTGCTTCTATACCCAAGAAGAAATGAAGTTGGCCAAGATCCTTGATGGCGAGTTCCTGTTGAAATCTCTAAATAACATTATGAATTTGATTAGTGCGGCTTCCAGTAATGATTATGTCATCGACATAAACTAACACATATATAACATATTGCTTGTTTCTGCAAATAAAAAGTGAAGTGTTAGCTTTGGCACTAATAAATCCCAATTGTAAGAGAAAATTTCTTAATCAAGCAAACGAAGCACAAGGTGCCTGTTTCAATCCATAGAGAGCCTTTTCAAGCCTGTAAACATGGTTAGGGAATCTTGTGTCTTCAAACCCAGGAGGCTGAGCCATGATACTTTTTATGAAAAATGTCCATGCAAAAAGGTGTTTTGAACATCTAGTTGTCGTACTACTCACTTATGGCTCAAAGCAATGGTTAGCACAATTCTAATTTTAGTGGGTTGACTACAGGACTAAAGGTTTCGGTATAGTCCACACCTTCAATTTGGATGTAGCCTTTAGCCACAACACGGGCTTTGTACCTTTCCAAATAGCTTGAAGACCCATTTCCATCCCGTGACATGTTTACTAAAATCATTTCGAACCAGTCTCCATGTGTTGTTTGTCATGAGTGCATTGTATTCATTTTGCATTGCTGCTTTACAATGCTCATTTGTAAAGAGTCTCTTTAATGGTTTTAGGTTTGGTGTCTATATTAAGGTTGGCATGAAAGGCGATAGGCAATGGGTATTTAGTAGAAGAATATAGATGATAGTCATGATATTTAGGATTAGGTTGACGAGTGCCTACTTGGGATCTCGTAGTCATTTGGTGTGTGCGGATGGTTGCTTGAATAGGTTCATGGGTTTGTTCACCTTGACTAACTGATTTAGTGTGTGGTTAACAAGATGGACATTTGATGGATTTTCAAGCAAAGGAGGAATGAGACTATTATTGATAGGCCAACAAAAGGTATTGGTATGACTATACCATGTGAGTCTTTATTTTCTTCTTTGGAGAGACTTCTCTTTTGTTTTTTGAATGGAAAATCGTCTCATTGAATGTATCATGTCAAGAGATGTAGAGTCTTTGGCTGTTCATACTCATGCATGTGTACCCTTTGTGTTGAGGAGCATAACCCAAGAATACACATTGTTCAAATCTGAAATCCAACTTGTTTGATTGATAGTCTTGCAAGCAAGGAAAACATTCATAACCAAATATTTTTAAGAACATTCATAACCAAATATTTTTAAGAACTTCTAATCAAAAACTTTTAAAAAAAAAATTCTCAATAGGAGATTTAAAGCTCAGCACCTTGGTGGGAGTTCAGTTCAAAAGATAAATGTCAGTGCTAAAATCGTAACTCCATTGATTTTTTGGAACGCTTGCTTCAGCCATGAGAACCAAACCTGTTTCAATGGTCAATCTATGACGTCTTTCACAGCTCCATTTTGCTGCGGTGTGTGCGGGCATGATACTCTATGTGCAATGGCCACACTCAGTTAGGTATTTAGTCAATCCTTGAAATTCTCTACCCCAATCTAAGTGGAAATACTTTACTTTATATCCTGTAGCATTTTCTGCGAGGGACTTGAAGGCTTTAAAGACATTGCATACATCATATTTGTGTTTAATCAGGTAAAACCAAATATACTTAGAGAAGGCATCAACCAAAACAACATAATGTTTGTGTCCATGCACCCCTTCAATATTAGTTGGCCCTGTATTGTAGGCAGCAAGACCTGTCTTTTTCTCTTTTAGAAGATTAGTATAAGTCCAACAATTTTTTTGCAATATGCCTAGCTTTTCCACGGATTTGGCAGACAGGTCGATTACTGTTTTGAAAGTCATCTCTTCGTCCTCCTCTACTATTTTTATAGCAGGGCTTCCTCAGATTCTATAGTTTGAAGATCGATTGTAACTATCATTGTTGAACGCAGCATTAGCTGCAAGTTGCAGCTATTCACAGTTTTGCTCTCCAATTTCTTTAAGATTGGCTTCTTGGATTAATAATAGCCCATGGAGCTCAGTTAAACTAATCTGATCTTTTCAAATCTCTGTACTAGTGTGAAAAGCAGAATATTCAATAGGAAGACCTCCTAAGATTTGAAGAATGAGATCATCTTCATCAATAGGTTTGGCAACTAGCTAGTTGATGAGCAATACTCTTTGCTTTGTTAATGAAAGCATCCATAGAGTATGTTCCCTTTTTGAGATCTTGGAGTTGACACTTCAGTTGCATAGGAATCTATAAGAGTGTTCCACTCTTCAACAGAAGATTTTAACCCAATAGCTTGGGTATCGAGAGGTTCTAATAGAGAAGATTTAATCCAACTTAACAAAAGTTGGTCACGACGCAGCCATTCAGTATACTCTTTATTAACTTCAGTAGTGCTACCTGGTTTGAACTTTGGAGGAGCAGGTTTATTACCATCAATAAATCCCATAAGATCATAAGAGATCAGTATGGGTGTAAATTGGTCTTCCCAAATGAGATAGTTTTCTGTCATCATTGAGAGCTAAAAAATGTTGAAGACTATTGGGGTTCTGAAACAAGAGAGAATTGAGACTCATACCAGAACGGTCAAAATTTTGAGATACACCTGATCTATGTCCTGCCATGGTGAGCTACCAACCAAGTTTCAGTCGAAGGAATGCTGCAACTGTTCTCCAATGCCCTGCTCTGATACCATGTGAAAAGGAAAATAAACAGAAGAAGAAATGATTTCACGTGGTTCAGTCTAATGATGACTTACGTTCATGAATAAAGAGCACTAGCTACTTGCTCTATTTTTCTTGTTTTTATTTCTTTCTCTAGCTCTAGTATTTATACATAGAGAGACATTAGATTTACGACGATTGTTTCCATGATTTTTTCTTGGATAAAAGGAATCAGTTAGATTCTCCTCATTTGTGCTGAGTTGGTTGCAGCCTTGATCTTCTCCTTGATTGGAGAGAGATCCTCCTCGAATCTTCTATCCTTGATTGATTTTAGCAGCACTAGTTGGCATATCTTCAACCTTATCTCTTCTATCATTATCTGTTCTGCTAATAGAAAGAATACCGAGTGTCATTGAAGACCTGTGTTTTTTTCTTCTATGAAACTCGGAGATCGTCTATAGAAATGGTTTGTGATAGTCCTCACACCGTCTCATCATCACTACTTATGCATTGTGGGAAGAGAAATCGTCGGTGAGGACTTTTCCTCTAATGAAACTGAGGAAGCATGGACGCTCTCAAATCATTGGTCGGTATCAAGGATGGGGAAAGCACAACGTCATCTTGCTCACACCGTCAATGAAGCCTTAATTTATCTGATGAAGTTGAGAAATTGTTAGAAGAAACCATAATTTCGCTAATGCTGCCCACGAAGAGTTTGTTGAAGCTATTTTGAGGGTTGCCAAATCAATAAATAGTCATGAAACTTTGGCGAGCCACAATCATTTCTACGTTATCATCAGTGAAAGCGGCAGCCCATTACTTTCCATTTGTTGCATCACAAACATGTAGCCGCATGAAGGAATTTGGTGGTTAAATGAAAGGTGGTTATGATAACTTTTCATCAAATATCCCTTACAAAGAAAGTAAACAAACAGATTTGGAGGCGATCAAAATTTCTTGGGCTTTGGCGGAGATTGTGAAGACTGAGAAACTAGGGTTACAAGAGTTCAGCTCTCTCTATCTCTCTTTTGGTGAACGGGAATGCTGGCTTTGATGTCGATTCTCTCTCTCTCTCTCTCTCTCTCTTTTGTGTGTGTGTGAGTGTGTGTAAACGTCCATCTCTCTCGGATGAACAGGCATGCAGGCGGTGGAGCTTGTGAATATGCCCAAGTTGGGTATTCCTCTCTCTTTCCTGTGTGCGTTATATTTAAAAGTGCTGACTGCTGCTTACCATGCTCATAACATATTTCATGAAATGCATAAGCTCTCTGACTGTTGCGTTGTTGAAAAGTGTTGGCTTTGATGTGGGATTTCTTTTGTTTACCATGCTTATAACCTGTTCAGTCAAATGTGTAAGTGAAGAATATTGGGCTTACGAAACGCGTATTTGAAAACTTTCTGGTTTGTCCCACTCTTCCATAAGGTTCACGTTTGAAAACTTTCTGGTGTCAAATTTTTTACTACTTTCTTATTGTAAAAATCTTGTTTGCATATCTCGAATAGAATCAAATTAACTGCCTTTGTTGATGTGCACTTTTGCCCTCAAAATTGTCATGCCAAGAAATTGAGAACCAATTCCACAGATTTGTTGATGCCATATCTATAAAATTCTACAGGCTTTCGCATGGCTCAATACTTCAAGTATGGTTTCTATGAATGGTTCTACATGTAGTACAAAATAAGCTGCATGAGACCTAATGGACTGCCTATCGGAGCCTGCAACATGGCACAGTGTTATGTATTTAATGATAAAGTCATAATGAAGATTATAGTATGATGATAGCAGGGGCAATTTATCTTCTAAAGAGGATGACCATTTGGACGTCCCTATAGGTTTGCATCTCTCTATTTTTCACATTTTGCACCAACACTACCGACTTTTCTTGATTCTTTCCTCTTTTTTTTTTTCATTTTTCTTCTTGTTTATGTTTCTCTTCTTTTCATATACTGCTTCTTGCTAATTGGGTCTTGTCTGCACGGTCAATTGTTTTCTCTCCTCTTTTCCCCTATTTTTCATTCCCTCTCATCTTCTACTCTTTCCTTGTTGCCTTTTGGTTTGAGACCATTAATTCCTACCTAGGCTTTAGGTAGTACCCATTGCCAAGATAACACATGTGCTTTGACTGCATAATTATTTTCTAGCACCACCATGAAGAATGCCTAGTAGAGCAGCTCCTTCACCCAGAATCTCTTAGTTTGCCAAATAGGTTACATGATCATTCATCCTATCCCATCACGAATAAAACTGATTTTCTTTTATTGAAAAATTCTGATGTAAGGTGTGGTAGCTAACTCTGTTAACTCATACACACACCCTTAATCTCACATGAGTTAAGGTAAATCCCTCTCAACATGAGGGTAGCTTCATGCATGAGCTGTCTGATACGCTAGCTATAAATTTGTGCCCTATTTAAGGAATGATATCAGTATTTGGCCCCTTACTTTGTGACCTGTTGCAATTTTATTGTATTGGTCCTACTATCCTACTTTTTTGTATAAAGAGGCTTATGCCTGTCAATGCCCCTCCCTTGACAAATACCTTGTCCTCAAGATGTAAAGGTGGGTAGACATTCTTGCAGCAGAGATGCATCTTCCCACGGGGCGTGGATGCCTCTGGATCATGGCATTCCACTAGCCACTTAGAAATGGAGCTGGTAGGGTACTTGGCAGTCTGCTACTTAAGGACTTGAAAGGGAAATAGCTACTCAGCTGGAATGGAAGGAACATGGTTTTGTGGAGCTGCAGGCAAGGTCTTCAAGTAGCAGGTTTCAGCCTAGATATGTGGAACACCATATGGATTGAAGTATCACTAGGAATCTATAGCTTGTATGAGACTTTTCTAATACTTTCAAGAATCTGATAGGGGCTTGAAAATTTAGCTGTGAGCTTGTTTGTCCCAGCAAAACGTGGCACCTTGCCACCAAGGTAATTATTTAGGTGTACCCACTGCCTACCTCCTACTCCTTTGATTCTTATTGTGTTGTTGTGTCATTCTGTTCTGTATTGCTGCTAACTTATTTTCTATAACCAACAACACCTTATCTCTACTCAATAACTGCATTTCTACATCTCCCATAACCCTTTGAGGGTGGAAGTGGTGTAGATCTAGGGGAGGTTGCCTATACACAGCTTCGAATGGAAACATGCCAAATGCTAAAGGTGTTGTTGTATTATACACATACTCCACTCAAGATAGATGGTTGGTCTAGTTGTGGGGTTGCTGCTCGAGATAACACCTCAAACAAGTCTCTAATACCTTGTTGATCACCTATTGCCCACCCGATTGGGGGTGATAAGTTGTACTCATATGCCATTTGGTACCCTGAAATTTAAAGTATTGCTGCCAAAAATTACTAAAAAAATAGTGGATCTCTATCACTAACAATCGACTTTGGCATCTCATGGAGTTTTGTCATGTGCTCTTGAAATGACTACACCACATCTTTCGCAGTAAATAGGTGGGATAGTGCAATAAAGTGCACATATTTTGAAACTCGATCAATTATTAAGAATATGACTTTTCCCTTTTGACTTCAGAAATCCTTTGATAACATGTAAAATTTTTTAACCTTCCATGCAAATTGTCATAAATAAAAGTGTTTACATGTACTTGCCTCTATTTCTTTTGCAGAATTCCAAGAAACTAGACCCAACCTATCAACAAGATGTTTGTCTTTCCGTGTGCCTTTACTAGGGGTAATTAAACCAAGGACTAGATACAATGTTCCATTTTCCAAGTCTAAATGCTATCAAAACATAATAAGGTAAACATACCTTAATTTTGAAATCATGCATGTTTTGAAATCTAAGTAGATCCAAAAAATAGATCGATGAACAAGAAGAAATTAGTCTGAAGTCTAATTCATCTCTGAGTGATCATAGATCAATACAAATTGATATCCTAAATCTGATATGATCTATGCAAAAAATTATGTCATATTAAGCTGGAGTTTGGTCTATACTAAGACTTGGATGTAGGATGTGGACTTGTTAGGAAAAAATCATATTTGAATCCAAGATTTGTAATCATGATCTTATAAATTTTATATAAATCTTGTTATAAATTTGAAAATAAGAATTATTATAGAAGTCAAAATAACATTTCATGTTATTGAAACTCATGATCCAAAATCCAATGTCAAAATCCATTAAATTTGATATTGATTTCATGATTGGATCTTTTAATATCCAAATTCTGAAGGGATAGATCCATATGTATTTAGGTCTGATTCTGTGGGGATTGATCCTAAGTTTAAGATTAAATACTTATTTGCTTTGAAATTCAATTCAACATTTGAAATCTAAAATTCTAGATCTAAAATTGAAGACCCAAAATCTAAGGTCTAAAAACCATAATCCATAATCTAAGATTTATTATTCGAGGCTCGTATGTGAAATCTGATTCGAAATCCAAAGTCTAAAATCAAGATCCAAAATCTAAGACTTGAGATAAAAAATCTGATATCCAAGATCCAAAATCTAAGACTTGAGATAAAAAATCTGATATCCAAGATCCAAAATCTGATACTTGGGATTAAAAACCCAATACTTGACATCCAAATCCAGGTAGGTTAGACTTGGATTAATGTCATGGTTTAGATCAACATAGGGTTTATGATTTGAATCTGGTAGTTTGAATTGAGATCTAAGATCCAAATGAGCTAGGATTGAGTTGGTCAAGATGAGTGGGTTCAGGCTTGCATACGTTGGGTTTGAACCTACTTGGAATGGCTTTGGCTGTAGTAATAAGTGGGTTTGGTCTTAATAAAATCATGTAATATATAATATATACATCATTCATTTCATATGAATGAGTGTTTAAAGGAGTTTGACTAAATCTAAGTTATGAGATTAGGCTCATACATATTAGGCTCTCAAACTGATCTGAACTAAGTCTTAGAGAATTGAGCTAAGTTTGGGTTTCAGCATACATGGCCTATGGTTTTTGAATAATTTAAAGAGATTGCTTTTTAAAACATTTTAGAGGAAACTATGATTTAAAATGATTATTGTATGACACTGGGCTAGATTCAGGCTTACACATATCTTAGCTTATGCACACTTGGTATGCTCCTTGGAAAAAAATTTCTCTATATTCTTATTTGAAATTAATATATATACGTTGTAATGAGAATACATGTGTATATATGTACTTGAGGTCTGAGGTGATTAGAGATCCCTGAACCTGAAAATTGTGGATCTCAGATCTCAGTACATACATATAACAAATGATTTGAAAGTTGTGCATGTGACATCATCTACTGTTCATTTAGCCAGTCTCAAGATCAATCTCATATGAGCCTCCGCAAGTTAGCGGTCAACTCTGCCACATTATGGCAGCCAACCTGATTAATATTTCTGGCTTTGAGAGTGCATACATATCCAGGTGAAATATTTCAAGACAGTTCCCGTCCACTGGCCGCTCCGCTGTGCTCCACTCCTTCAATCAGAAACATGATTTCAACATTGACCTGCACGTATATGTGTCTATGACACCGATCGTGCACCTACCCATCGTTAAGGCGGCATCCTTCACTTGATTAATCATGATCTAAAATTATTGCCGTCGATTTGGCCCAACTACTAATTCCATTTAATCCACTCAGATGCAGGATAAGGATGGCATCTATGGGCTCATGAAAGCTAGGACCAAGCTAAAACACGTCGTTTCGATGCGAGCAGAGAATGATTGAGTTGGAACCGGTTTGGGTCCAGCTGGCCGATACCCGATCTGACCCGATTGTGAAATGAAATGTATGTTCTCATCAAAGCCGGGTAGATACATTTGTAAACGGCGAAGATTTGATCGATACCTAAACCATTGACATTCTTGTTCTCTATCGGACCTCTCAAATTTGTTGATCAGCACGTTTTGTCTGATACTAATTATATGCAGGACGTTGCTTTTTGACATCGCTTCGACTTTCTAAGCCTTAAATTTGGTGTTTTCTGTGAGCGTTCAATATTATCATGCTGACGCCATGATTACATAGTGTGTGTTATATATATATATATATATAGGGGGGGGAGAGAGAGAGAGAGAGAGAGAGAGAGAGAGAGAGAGAGAGAGAGAGAGAGAGAGAGAGAGAGAGAGGTTGAGAGAGAGCGCTCATGGCAACAATAAGAACGTACATGCATTATATTTTTTATTAAACTTAAATCTGCATATTATAAAGTTGAATCCAGCATGACTTTTTGAACTGTCTTTTTAGGCACCTCTTTGTTCATCCAAAATTGAATCATGTGCCACATCGTAGGCAATTAAATTTGCTGTCGTGACAAATGAGTCACAATGAATGCGCTTATAGGTTGTATCAGATATTTGCTGCTTGAATTTAGGCCACCAAGTGCATGCTAAGGATTTATAATTATAACGTACATCATTTTTTACGTGTGGCTGGGAGTTTTACCCCTCCACTCCAACTTGTTCAACCCAAACACTGATTGACCAATCTTTTATTTGATTTTTTTTTTATTAAAACAATTTGGCATTAAAATACAACGTTAGTGTTTCATGAATCTGCCCAATAATTAGAGAAAGATTCATACAATGCTTATATAAATGTTTCATAAATTTGCTCCAATTTTGGACAGATTCATGGAACATTTACAATGTGTTCTTAATGCAAACTGCCTATAAAACTACAAAATTTGATGCATGAATTTTTTCTTTCTTTTCTTTGTTGTAAAAGATAGAGAAGACTTTGATATATGTCAATGCATGCTAATATCTTGACAGTAATATATTCCATTAAAGAGACACTTTAAAATCATTTTCCTTCGTAGGATTGGATTTACAACAAAAAAAAATCCAACTAAATTGCACGAAAAATGCATTTGTATATATGGATTTGTTTACATGGATCTTTTTTTTCTTAATTTGCTTTAATTTTTCACATATCCAACCCTTTGGATACGATTTGTAGTGTTATTGGGTAGATATCGGCTTTTGGATCACCAAAATTTGTTGTATATCAAGGTTCTTCTAATGACCCAAAAACAATGGTAGAAAATGCACCGGATATGGTGAGATATGAATAAGATTGTATTAGCAACACGTAATTTTACTTATTTATATCTTTGTGTGCAAAAGTTAAACATAGAATTCCTACTTTTTTTCATTTTTTTAATTTAACATAGAAAAATCTACCGTTCAAAACTTTTTCAAGTATTATTACTGTTCGAGTGTCACATTTCGAGGCAATATAATTCTGCAGAGACATCTGTTTTATATATAATGCGCCATATTCACTACTATTTCCACTGACCATGGTCCTGTTCTGCAACTTTGAGTTGCAAGTAGCCCTGGATGTGATTGGAGGATTTTTGTCAACTTTGATTAACATCCAACCTCTCATGCATTTTTCCGTAGTATCGGTATCCGATCTGTCCGCAACCCCAAGCATAATTGCTTCATCCTTCATCTTCGAGCATCCATTCCACGAATTCCGGCTTCTTCCATGCAATTAACAGGCTGCACATGTTTCGCAACCCTAGGTAGCTAAGAGTTGCAAGATCAACTGCTCGTGAAAGCGACAGGAATGTGAAGAAAGACCAGAGAGACATGCCAAACTTTTTAATTATGTGGCAGTAGAAGCGCTTCGTATTCAACTTCGTCTGGATCATGCCATACTTTAGCAGAAAAAAACTTCAGGAATAGAAGATTCTTTTTTAATCACTTGCTTAAGTAATGATTCGTTAGGTCTTATTTTCAATGGAAAAAGTGTGGAGATCGCCTTGCCACCATCCGACTAGCAGGGCCCTTCAATTATCTAATTCAACTTTATCGGCACTTCCTTGGACCTACTCTAGCTTTCTCCATTAGCAACATGATTAGACTTAAAAGACCACAGGAGTTATAGACGCCGTCTCATAGTGATAGGGGGCTGTTTGGTAAAAACAATAAATTGTGCCACAATTTTTTTTATGTTTGTTCACGAGACAGTAACAATTTGTTGCTGTTATCAAATGACCTCTAGAAAGAACAAACATATTACGTTTTAATTAGAACACATATTTCAAAAACACAATATTTTTGTTCTAAAAAACATGGTGTACGTAATTATGCCCAACACATGATTATACGATATACAAGCAACACTCACTACCAAGACCGTGTTTTCTAAAGCAAGAATACAGTATTCCTATTATATGTGTATGATCTCAGTTATCTTCATAACAGCACCTAACTAGTCATAGGCCTTCCAAGGCCGGAGTACTAATTGTGAGGTCATTCAATTTTAGTCCATCCAATTTTAATTTTAGAAATGACATTATTAGAAGGGCGGTACAGTCGGTCCCCCAGCATTTATGGTTCGGTCGAACCCTAGTGCCCGTTTGCCTTTAAATTGGTGAATTCAATAAGAAACTTGCGTCGGCATGTGCAGGCAATCCAATATAAATCTCTTATCACCCTAATGATTTAAAAAAAAAAAATGATTTCAATAAGCAAGGATCAGAATACTTATAGGTCTTGTATTGACAAGAGAAAGCGAATGGTGATCAACGATGTAAAATCAACTTAGCTAGGGGTGGAAGCGAGATTTTTCTTACTCGGAGTCCCAAATGTGATAAATGTCATGTTTCATAAGACCATCTACATTTGTCAAAATGTTAATAAGGTCAAACTAGAATTTTGGAAAAGTTTAGGCGTAAAATGTTATTTTTCTAATTTTGGGTTTAATTAGCCATCTCTTCGGAAACTCAACCAATGGGGCACTTCAACTAATAAGTATCACCCGCAGGCGCACTTGTGGGCAGTTGCCTATACAGTTCCAGAAAATTTACTTATTTGCATTTTGAGTGTTTATAACCATTTCTTTATTTGTATATTAGTGTCTCTTATTCATTTGTTTATTTACATATTTCTGCAATTCAATCATTTTACTAGGTACTTTAAAGGTTTAAGAAGTGCTCCTCAGCCAAGAATTCCACGGGCATTAGCACATGCATAGGCCTATATACTTTTCCCCGGACGACCCAATATCTGGGTTGTTCTCACATTACCTGGTGTGATAACTCCTAATCCAAATTTCCTTCCAATGAATTTAGTCCTTTCACTACATAAAAAAATTTTGTGAGACACTAATATGTAATAAACCCATTTTTGCAAGCCTATGTGAGCAACTGCGGACATGAGCCTACATGTGACTCGGCTATTGCAAATTAGGAACTTCATCTCATTACTTGTTGCAATTCCTTTATTATCAAATACAACTCAGACTGATATATAAGTTTTTTAGTTATCTTATGTTTTCTATGTATTTGTTTTCAGCTTCCTTAGGAGGCGCTCGGTGATTGTAAAAATGTTGTGTTGACAAGAATATTAGGATAAATTCGTGGAAGGGTATGTTCCGAAGAATTGAATGTTTTTATTACCAAATGCTCTCTTATAGGAAACATCAATTCCTCTTGTTTGTTGCAATGACAACAATAACATATTGTTACTGTCCCTAAATCTATCTCAAAAATGTAGAGCAGATTTACAAAAGACTTGTTATGATGGCGTTTCATAAATTCATCTTATTTTCTAGGGCAGGTTTATAGGATAGTAACAACGCATTACTATTACCAAACAACCCTTCCTATTCTTGATAAAGTTGATTGCTCTCACACCTGACAAAGAAATTGCCAACTTTATTAGGGAGCTTAGTTTCGTTACGTAAGCCCCCGGAACGCCAGCCCAACCGCACAAGTGATTGACATTTGTAACACACACGGACATAATTAATGTTTCTTATTCCGCAATGTAACCATATGAAAGGATATGCAAAAAATATGATAGTATAAAGAAAAACATGAAAAATCAATTTCTAAGTCGCATTTATGACCCAAGAAAAGTGAGACCTTTAATTCAAAAAGCGTGATAACAATTATTACTTTTTTTTCATTTTCAGAAATTTCAACATTTTGTGTTCAACTCTATGCCCAAATTTATAAATTATGACTCTCTCTTTATTTTGTCAGCTCTCCCTCTCTATGTATATGCACACAAAATGACGTTTCTGCCCTCAGAATGGAAGACTTCAATAGGTTTTGGAATTTAAACTACGTAGTGCCATAAATGTCGCCATAGTGGGCAAACCCGGTGATCCGACTCGGGAATCGCCCGAGTCAGATCTGGATGATTCACTTATCGGTCAAGGGTTAGGACCCAAGCGATTCACACTAAAACTCGGCCAAGACTCAGTTAAGTCAGCCAAGAATCGGATGACTCGGTATGACTTGGCCAATACTTGGCTGACTCGGCTAAGTCAGATACAATTTAAGTTTTGGTGATATAAAACTAAATTAATGATAAAAAAGAAATAATGAGGGTGGATCATTTGTTGGGGGGTTTTTGCTTCTTCGGCAATCCCCAAGCCCAAAACCTCAAAACCAATCTCATCCTTGATATCAGTTTCTCTTTCTTTTGGATGACCTGAAGATGATCGGTCGAGACATCAGTGACCTTCCAACACTAGAGAAAACACACTTCTTTTTTTTAGATTTTAATGATTTTACCAAGTCTTTAAGCATTGAATAGTTAATTAGATTGTTTGAAAGAAAATTAGGGAAAAAGTGAGCTAGTTTTTTAAGTTAGAAAGAAAGAGAGAGCTAAAAGTGTGGTCATTTCAGTTGCATGTGGACAGTCCGATCTTAATACTTGACCCGGCCAAGTCACCGAGTCAACCTGCTGAGCCGGTTGGCTGTCGATCCAAGTCTAATTCTTGAGTTTGCCAACAATGAATATGTTAGGTCCACTCCCGTTAGGGCTAGAGAATCCTAACCAAGAGCGACCTAAATTCCCAGGTCACTTGAGTACTTCCAAAAAACCAAAAATCCTAAGACAAATTATACAAATGATTCTACCCGGCCGGACAAACGCCGGTGCAAAAAATCCTTAGGACAGGAATTACAGGTGTGGAAAACCCTTGTTCCCAAATCCTAGCTACGGGCAGACCTACTACAAAAGACTACAAAGGGTGACACGGCTTTACAAACGCGAGTGATACAGAAATTCTCACAACTCACTCACAAGCAAATCATACATCCATGCACACCACGCTGACGGACAAACCACGCCCAACAGTAAGCAAATGGGTGGTCTACTCCTTGTGATCGTGTCTCGGGCAAGATGGCCCTCGAGGTACCACAGCGAGGAGTTAGGCCGAAGCCTTGGGCTAAAACAACAAAGCAAGTAAACTAGATGAAATCCTAAAACAGAAGCAAATGGCACCCTCCCCGGATCTACAAGTGAGTCTAGAGGGTTACCGGCCAAGGGCTAGCGTTGGCTGAGCCGAAGTGGCCATGGGGTGAAGTCCGATCCCCGGGCAATGCAGCAACGGGCCGGCGTGAAGCGCGCGGCCTGGACAGCCTCCTGCTGTCGGACGGGATTGGCAGAACACGGGCCGGAAGCAGCCAAGAGAGAGGCAACCTGCTGTCGGGCGCGGACCTGCGGACGGGCGGTCGAGAGGAAGGCGACCTGCTGTCGCCTTAAGCGCCGAGAAGACTGCGCAGGGGCGTCGCCGGAGACGCTGCCTGGATGCCGCCTGCGGACGGAAGATGGGTCGGCGAGGGATTGCCGACCAGGGCAGCCACCTGCTGCCGGGAGCCGAGAAGAGAGGGCGACCGCCTGTCGCCGCTAGGTTGGACGAGAAGCCGCGGACAAGACGAGGGGGGCGAAAGCCGAGTGCGGCAGTGCCGACCTGCCTATTCTCCGAGTGGCTCGGCCACGGGCATCGGTTAGGATCCGACGGTGGAGGAGCGCGGCCGAGGTGGTGGCCGAGGGTCACTAGCGAAGCGCTAACTTCGCCGGCTGAACCTGGTCCCTAGCTATGGCTGGGGTAGGCTTGGACTGGCAGGGCTCAAAGGGTAGGCCAGTCGGGTTGAGATACCTCGGGCGGGGGTAGGCCAAGAGTCAAGAGGGCTTAGGTTCGGAAGAGAGGTTAACCTAACTAGAAAGGTGGTCTGGTCGGAGGAAGGGCTGAGTGATAGGTGGTGAGGTTAAGGCAAGGCTCGGTCGGGAAATTGTAAGAGACCGAGAGGGGCTTGCTTGGTCAAGGGGTTGAGCTCGGGTGAGGTAAGTCAGCTGAGTCACTCAAGCTAAGCTCGAGTCAACTAAGTCGGTCCTAGCTGGGCTCGGGTTGACCGAGATCCTAATGAGCAAGAGGGAGCTAAGACAAGTAGGCTTAGGTCAAAGCGAAGTGAGAGTTAACTAGGTGAGATGGGTTCGGTCAAGGTCAAACTGGGTTAGGGTCAGGTAGGGCTGGTCGGGTTAGTGGAGAAGGTCTGGATTCTTGCCACGTGGCAAGATCTAAGGACCAGACTGAGCTCGCTAGAGAAGTTCCTAGCGACAAGGCAAGAACGAGTCCACTTTCCTAAATCAAAGGGGAGTGGGCTTGAGGACTAGAGTGCGAGAGAGAAGGAAGTGAAGAGACGTGGCTGGGGTGGTCTCGCGACTAGGGAGATGGGGACACGTGGAGGGATTAAGGGCTAGGATAGTCCGCGGTTAGAGGTAATGGAGAGGTGGTCTAGGCCAAGTGCGAGTCCTAAGGGAATTGCGCTAAAAGTTAGGAAAAGGGGCTCGCGAGTGGGGGAGGTGGCGCGCCAATTGGGGAAAGGGCAGGGTGAGGTGGCAAGCTGCGAGGGACAGATGGAAAAGGTGTTGGGCGAGCTGGAGAAGGGCCTGGTCGTGAGCAGAGAGATGCTGCCACGTGGCCAGATGAACGGCTGAGGTTGCGTGCGACAAGGTTGAAGACTTAGACAACAAGAGAGGGGGGGGGCGAGGTGGCGTCAAGGGTCCTAAAGTTAAGGGGATGTGGCTCTAACTAGTTTTCGGGTGTGGGACACGTTGGGCCAGTTGGGACTCGAGCTGGAGAGGGTGGTGGGATGGTTGACACGTGGACAAAGCGACGGTGAGGATTGGACTTACCTGGTCCGAGTCGATCTCCAAGTGGGCTCACACCGAGTAGGGGAAACCGGTATGGTTTGAGTGATCTCTCGCCGAAGACCAATTCGCCCTTTCCAACTTCACGTGGGCTTCAACATGCACGAGGGCAGTACTGTCCTAAGACGCCAGAGTCTTGGGAAGATGCCGGAAAATGCAGACTTGGCCGGAATTGCAGATTTATCCGGCGGGGAAGCAAACTCACAATTCAGCTGTCGGAATTGGCCCGAATTTGGGTATTCCGTGGTCGAGAAGAAGGTACCAACCTTGCTGAAATGCTGTTCTGAGGGGGAAGAAGCTGTGGACGAGGGAGGGATGGCCGCCGGTTGGAGGAAATCCGCCGCAAGCCTTCAATGCTTGAGTATTCACCGGAATATCTCCGATGCCCGAAGCCTTCAATGGAGGAAGAAGCGTCACAGGCCAAGGGGACGCGAGGGGATGAGAGGCACCACACTTGCACACGAAGGGAAGTCGGTGATTAACTTAGAAGATGAAGAACTCGCCTCTAGATCGAGGGAGAGAGAGACAACCTCACGCGGAGGAGAGAGATTGCAAACTTGCAAATGATTTCTTTACTTCAATTTTTTTTACAATCCACTAGATCCAAAACAATATATACAAATCCTAAATGATCCATCCACAATCCGGATTAGATCTCTACCCAAAAACCCATTTACAAATGCGCCAAGCACAAACCCGCTAGGCTAGGTCCTTATTTCAAAACCCGCTGTAAACAACCTACTTACTAAGTTAAAATACTTAAAAGCAAACTCGGGCCTAGTGCCCAACGCATGAATAAAAGGTTCAAACCCCTGAGCCTTTCGAGCCCAGGGTGGGGACCTCGTGAGGGGACCCGCCCTCACTTCGGTTTGCTGGATGCAAGGGCTCGGTCAGGTTTGACCGAGCCATTTGCCTAAGACTTTGGTCTTTGGCTAGCCTCAAGGAACTTGTAAACCGGACTCACTTGGGTTAGACTCTACTAGCTCGGTGAGACCTACACTAGAACCAAAGACACCCTGAGACTTACCCTGTTCAAGCACCGTTTGTGACCCAGCTGCGCCTCCCGCTCCTCCCACTGCAACTGACGTTGGTGCAGAATCTTCTTCCTTGGGACTAACTTTCGTAAGCTGTAGAGAACGAGCCCATAGCTCTGACGCTTTCCTCTTCCGCCGACTGGGTTCGGTCTGCTCTGCCTCTACATGATCGGGACCTAGAGACTGGTCTGTAACAGATTCCCCCTCCCTACCTTGCGCTTGTCCTCGAGCGCTGGAAGAGGGGAAACGATGAACGATCGTCCCGAATTCTTCCCAAGAAGTACCCCTGTCGGGTCCTTCCCATTCCACGAGCACCTCATGCCTGGTTCTTCCCTGCCGTTGAACATACATGTGCTTGAGAATACGGTAGGGAGTTGGCAAACTATCTCAATCAAAGTGGGTACATCACCCTGGTGAGGCTTAAGCCTGGTGACATGAAAGACTTGATGTACCAACGCTGTCTTAGGGAGGCCAAGCCTGTATGCGGCTTTCCCTACCTTCTGAATCACCGGATAGGGTCCATAGTAACGAGGTAGCAACTTCAAATAGGACTGACCCATCAAGGATTTTTGCTTAAGAGGCAACCTCTTAAGCCACACATAGTCGCCCACCTCAAACTCCTGGTCCTTCCTGCCCTTATCATATACCTGCTTCATGCGATTTTGTGCCTTGACGATGTTCTGCTTGAGAGATTCCAAAACCTCTTCTCTTGTGCGCAATTCACAGTCTACTGCATCATCTTCTGCAGTGCCTCCTTCATACCTTGGTATTGCTGGAGGAGGAAAGCCATAAACACCTTCGTAAGGGGTTATGCCAGTAGACGAGTGAAGACTCGTATTATACGACCATTCTGCCCAAGGCAGATACTTTACCCAAGTAGATGGTCGTTCACCTGCGAAGCACCGTAGATAGGTCTCCAAAGACCGGTTGACAATTTCGCTTTGCCCATCCGTTTGTGGGTGGTGGGCGGTACTGAAGTTTAACGTTGTACCCATGTTCTTCATGTATTCCTGCCAGCATGCACTCAGGAAGATGGAGTCCCGGTCACAAATGACGGACTGTGGCATTCCATGCAGTTTTCCAATATACTCCTGGTAGACGTTAGCCACAAGTGGCCCTTGATACAATCTCGGCAAGGGGGCAAAGTGACTATACTTCGTGAGCCGATCCACGACAACTAACACTGCCTCATTTCCTTCCGAACGGGGCATGGCGTCGATGAAGTCCATCGTGACATCAGTCCACGGTTTGGTTGGTATCGGCAGAGGGTTCAAATGACCCGGAGGCTTGATGGCCTCGTACTTTTCCCTCTGACAGACTACACATTTCTTCACATAGTCTTGAACTCCTGCCTTAATTCCTCGCCACCAGAATTGGGCTTTAATCTGTGCTAGGGTCTTAGCGACCCCTTCATGACCCGCCGCAGGGGTATCATGAAAATGTTGCAGGAGTTCCTGCTTAAGCCCAGAGCTAGGAGGGACTACAGCCTTGTCCTTCCTATACAGAAGATTCCATTTGACTGAATACAAAGGAATGGATCCGGGGTTCTGCTGAACCGAAGTCTTGATTAGCCTAAGGGACTGATCATCCTGCTGGTCACGGGCTAATCGATTCCAAATGTCCGTTTCCACTACAGACAAAGTCATCAACTGTTCAGTCAAGCGGGAAAGAGAATCTACCGCTTTGTTCTCAGGACCTTTCTTGTACTCTATTTCGAAGTCATACCCCAAGAGCTTCGCTAGCCATCTTTGTTGAGTGGGGGTAGACACACGCTTTTTCAACATGTACTTCAGGCTGTTCTGGTCGATCCTGACGATAAACTTGCGTCCAATCAAGTAAGGACGCCACTTTTCCACCGCGATGACGATAGCAAGTAATTCCTTCTCATATGTAGAGAGGGGTTTGGCCCGGCTAGTCAAGGCCTTTGACATATACGCGATGGGATGACCATCTTGTCCTAGCACAGCTCCAACGCCGACTTCACGCGCATATGTCTCAATGGTGAAAGTTTGGCGGTCATCAGAGCTGCCTTAAGCTTCTCAAAGGCAACTCTCGACTTCTCAGTCCAAGAGAAGGCTCCTTTCTTTAACATCTGTGTAAGAGGCTGAGCGATAATGTCGTACCCTTGGATGAATCTCCTTTAATACCCAGTTAATCCAAGAAAACCTCTTAGACTTTTGAGGTCCTTAGGTAGAGGCCACTTTTCCATGGCGTGCAACTTTTCGGGGTGTGCCCGAACCCCTTCTCGTGACACAATGTGTCCGAGATATCCAATGGAAGATTGTCCAAAACTACATTTGGACATCTTCGCAAAAAGTTGGTGCTCCTGAAGGATGCCTAGCGTTATTTCCAAATGTCTCCGATGTTGCTCTTCGTCCTTACTGTAGATAAGTATATCATCGAAAAATACAAGGATGAAGTCTCTCAAATGAGCTCTGAACACATCGTTCATACACCGCTGGAAAGTAGCCGGTGCATTGGTCAAACCGAAAGGCATTACTAGGAATTCATAATGCCCATCGTGTGTTCTGAAAGCTGTCTTCAATACATCTTCATCGAACATTCAGGCAGAGGCCACTTTTCCATGGCGTGCAACTTTTCGGGGTCTGCCCGAACCCCTTCTCGTGACACAATGTGTCCGAGATATCCAATGGAAGATTGTCCAAAAGTACATTTGGACATCTTCGTAAAAAGTTGGTGCTCCTGAAGGATGCCTAGCGTTATTTCCAAATGTCTCTGGTGTTGCTCTTCGTCCTTACTGTAGATAAGTATATCATCGAAAAATACAAGGATGAAGTCTCTCAAATGAGCTCTGAACACATCGTTCATACACCGCTGGAAAGTAGCCGGTGCATTGGGCAAACCGAAAGGCATTACTAGGAATTCATAATGCCCATCGTGTGTTCTGAAAGCTGTCTTCAATACATCTTCATCGAACATTCTAATCTGATGGTAATCGGCTCTGAGATCAATCTTTGAAAACATGGTGGCGCCGGCCAACTCATCCAACAGTTCATCAATGACTGGTATGGGGTGCCGATCCTTAACGGTCACCTCGTTTAACGCCCTGTAATCTATGCAGAATCGCCAGGTGTTATCCTTCTTCTTCACTAAGAGAACGGGCGAAGAAAAAGGACTGCAACTTGGCCGAATAATACCACTTTCCAACATTTTTTTTACAAGGCGTTCGATCTCCGCCTTATGGCTGTGCCCATACCTATACGGCCTGACATTTACAGGCTCTGCACCTTGTGCAAGGACGATGCGATGATCATATGCCCGTTTTGGCGATAGGCCTTTGGGCTCATCAAAAACTTCTGGAAATTGGTCTAGGACCAATTGAATTACTGGTGGAACTGGTTCTTCCACCTTCTCTTCAGATATTGGTACATCCGTATCCAATGTAAGTACCCAACAGGCGGGTTGCTCATGCTGGATGGACCGCAATGCAGCTTTGGGACGCGTGGAGCTAGCAAGTCTCTGAAGTGTGATCGATTCTTCTTCTCCGTCTGGGATAAATGTCATAGCAAAGTTCTTAACATCCCAACGAATATCCTTTCAAGTTAGGAACCAAGGCATTCCTAGAATCAAGTCAACTTCGTCCAAGGGGATGACTAAGCAATTCACTTTGAAATTCTTCTTCTTGATGCTGACGTCTATGCCTTTTCCTTCCTGCATGCACTTGAGCCTATGACCCCCTCCCACGATTATAGTTTGTGGGCTGCTCTCATTGAGAGTGACCTTGCACTTCTCAGCAGCTTCTTCGGTGAGGAAATTGTTGGTTGCTCCGCTGTCGAGCAGAATCAAGACTTTCTGGCCATTGATGCGGCCAAAGACTCGCATGGCGTTAGCCTTATCGGGATCCTGGATAGAATGAAGAGATTCGACCTCTTCTGATTTTTTTTCTCTGGTCGAGGTCTCTCCCTTATGTGGTTCATCCGACTCAACTTTCTTTCCTTTCCTTTTTACTTGGATTTCCTCATCAGACGAGGAACTGGAACTGGAACTTGAGGAGAATCGCTCTCTGAACTAGAGCTGGTCTCTGGTTCATCAACCACCACTATGTTGAAAAGTGCCTTGCACTGGTGGTTCTTCTCCCACTTACCCTCACACCTAAAACATAGGCATTTCTTCTTGTATTCCTCTATCTGCTTGGGGGTTAGGTAACGAGTTGGGAGGTCATGGCCCGGTCTTGGGTTGGGCCTAAATTCATTCCCTCTGTTGTAGGGAACTAATTCCTTCCCTTGGGGTCGGAATTCTCTACTCTGGTTACAAGAAGTAGAGGAGAATGAGGGTTTCTTCCTCAACTTGTCACTCTTACGAGCCTTTCTTTCTCGTTTTTCTCTCTTTTATGCTTTTCTCTCTTCAATCCTCTCCTCATACAACCTGGTCATAGCGAAACATTCTTCTAGACTACCGAAGCGATGAATTTTCATCTCTCTTTTGATGTCGCTTCGGAGGCCACCCTTGAATGACCCGATGAGGGCCTTCTCTGGCCACTGCACCATGCTGGCTAATCTCTCAAACTGTTTTTGGTAGGCAGGCACGGTTGTGGTCTGAGTTAGGTTCTTGAGATCCTCGTCATAATCTATGAATGTGGAGTCTCCAAACTGCAACTGCAGACTCGCCTTATACTTCTCCCAAGTTGGGTCGGTCGTCTTATACTCAAACCAAAGGTAGTGAGTTGTAGCTTCGCCGGTCATGTTGGCCGTGGCGATTTCGATCCACTCTTCTTGTGGAACGTGGTGACATAAAAAGAATCTTTCGGCCATGAATAGCCACTCTCGAAGGTGTTCCCCATTGAACTTTGGGAAATCATATTTGACGGAAGGGGTCCGTCTTTCGTCAAAACGTGTTGGCTCTCTTCGAGTTCTCCTAGGACGAAGAGGTGTTTCGTCCTCACCTTCGGAAAATTCATATATTGGGTTCCGAATGGGCTGGCTGGTTCTTTGGCCATGAGGAGTCCTATAGTACTCGCTTGTAGGCTCGGCTTGATACCTGTCAGGAGGAGGTCCCATGACTCTGCCTCCGTCCACGCTTGTCCCAACATGTGAGATGTTGTTGGGGTTTATCTCAGTGTCGGTTTGATAGCCAGGTATAACTAGCAAACCTTTTCCTTTCTGTGGATTCGGACCCTGAGTGGTCCTCTGCTCTACAACGACTTGGGCCTGGTTGTTGGCCAACTGGCGGAACATGGCGCGAATTTCTTCCATCTCTTTTTGATGGTCAGCGTTTTGACGGTCCATGTCCTTTTTTCTGAAGTTCTCGACCTTGGCCATATCGCTACGCATTTGTAGCAGTTCCTTCTCTATGCTTAGGATTCTACCTAAGGCATAGTCCGGAATTTGCCCCTTGTGGGTTGTTGGGGCTTCCTGATCCTGAGGAACGTCCTCAAGAATAGGCTCATCGGAGCTCACGTTCTTCTTGGATTTACCCATGACGATACGTGAACAAGCGCCAAAAACACACGACGAATAAGTCTCCAGGTCTGTTACAAGTGAGCCAACTGCAAAGCAAGTCCTAAAACTATTGCATGCGGAAGTAGACTGCCGAAAGTCTGAACTCAAACACTGTCCGTCTGCGCTGCTCTGCTGAAGCGGAATCTTCGTAGAACGGGTGCTTGAATTTGACAATAAAGCCTCAAGACGGCTCTGATACCAATTGTTAGGTCCACTCCCGTTAGGGCTAGAGAATCCTAACCAAGAGCGACCTAAATTCCCAAGTCACTTGAGTACTTCCAAAAAACCAAAAATCCTAAGACAAATTATACAAATGATTCTACCCGACCGGACAAACCCCGGTGCAAAAAACCCTTAGGATAGGAATTACAGGTGCGGAAAACCCTTGTTCCCAAATCCTAGCTACGGGCAGACCTACTACAAAAAACTACAAAGGGTGACATGGCTTTACAAACGCGAGCGATACAGAAATTCTCTCAACTCACTCACAAGCAAATCATACATCCATGCACACCACGCTAACGGACAAACCACGCACAACAGTAAGCAAATGGGTGGTCTACTCCTTGTGATCGTGCCTCGGGCAAGATGGCCCTCGAGGTACCACAGCGAGGAGTTAGGCCGAAGCCTTGGGCTAAAACAACAAAGCAAGTAAACTAGATGAAATCCTAAAACAGAAGCAAATGGCACCCTCCCCGGATCTACAAGTGAGTCTAGAGGGTTACCGGCCAAGGGCTAGCCTTGGCTGAGTCGAAGTGGCCACGGGGTGAAGTCTGATCCCCGGGCAATGCAGCAACGGGCCGGCGTGAAGCGCGTGGCCTGGACAGCCTCCTGCTGTCGGATGGGATTGGCAGAACACGGGCCGGAAGCAGCCAAGAGAGAGGCAACCTGCTGTCGGGCGCAGACCTGCGGACGGGCGGCCGAGAGGAAGGCGACCTGGTGTCACCTTAAGCACCGAGAAGACTGCGCAAGGGCGTCGCCGGAGACGCTGCATGGATGCCGCCTGCGGACGGAAGACGGGTCGGCGAGGGATTGCCGACCAGGGCAGCCACCTGCTGCCGGGAGCTGAGAAGAGAGGGCGACCGCCTGTCGCCGCTAGGTTGGACGAGAAGCCGAGGGGGGCGAAAGCCGAGTGCGGCAGTGCCGACCTGCCTATTCTCCGAGTGGCTCGGCCACGGGCGTCGGTTAGGATCCGACTGCGGAGGAGCGCAGCCGATGTGCTGGCCGAGGGTCACTAGCAAAGCGCTAACGTCGCCGGCTGAACCTGGTCCCTAGCTACGGCTGGGGTAGGCTTGGACTGGCGGGGCTCTAAGGGTAGGCCAGTCGGGTTGAGATAGCTCGGGCGGGGGTAGGCCAAGAGTCAAGAGGGCTTAGGTTCGGAAGAGAGGTTAACCTAACTAGAAAGGTGGTCTGGTCGGAGGAAGGGCTGAGTGATAGGTGGTGAGGTTAAGGCAAGGCTCGGTCGGGAAATTGTAAGAGACCGAGAGGGGCTTGCTTGGTCAAGGGGTTGAGCTCGGGTGAGGTAAGTCAGCTAAGTCACTCAAGCTAAGCTCGAGTCAACTAAGTCGGTCCTAGCTGGGCTCGGGTTGACCGAGATCCTAATGAGCAAGAGGGAGCTAAGACAAGTAGGCTTAGGTCAAAGCGAAGTGAGAGTTAACTAGGTGAGATGGGTTCGGTCAAGGTCAAACTGGGTTAGGGTCAGGTAGGGCTGGTCGGGTTAGGGGAGAAGGTCTGGATTCTTGCCACGTGGCAAGATCTAAGGACCAGACTGAGCTCGCTAGAGAAGTTCCTAGCGACTAGGCAAGAACGAGTCCACTTTCCTAAATCAAAGGGGAGTGGGCTTGAGGACTAGAGTGCGAGAGAGAAGGAAGTGAAGAGACGTGGCTGGGGTGGTCTCGCGACTAGGGAGATGGGGACACGTGGAGGGATTATGGGCTAGGATAGGCCGCGGTTAGAGGTAATGGAGAGGTGGTCTAGGCCAAGTGCGAGTCCTAAGGGACTTGTGCTAAAAGTTAGGAAAAGGGGCTCCCGAGTGGGGGAGGTGGCGCGCCAATTGGGGAAAGGGCAGGGTGAGGTGGCAAGCTTCGAGGGACAGATGGAAAAGGTGCTGGACGAGCTCGAGAAGGGCCTGGTCGTGAGCAGAGAGATGCTGCCGCGTGGCCAGATGAACGGCTGAGGTTGCGTGCGACAAGGTTGAAGACTTAGACAACAAGAGAGGGGGGGGGCGAGGTGGCGTCAAGGGTCCTAAAGTTAAGGGGATGTGGCTCTAACTAGTTTTCGGGTGTGGGACACGTTGGGCCAGCTGGGACTCGAGCTGGAGAGGGCCGTGGGATGGTTGACACGTGGACAAAGTGACGGTGAGGATTGGACTTACCTGGTCCGAGTCGATCTCCAAGTGGGCTCACACCGAGTAGGGGAAACCGGTATGGTTTGAGTGATCTCTCGCCGAAGACCAATTCGCCCTTTCCAACTTAACGTGGGCTTCAACATGCACGAGGGCAGGACTGTCCTAAGATGCCAGAGTCTTGGGAAGATGCCGGAAAATGCAGACTTGGCCGAAATTGCAGATTTATCCGGCGGGGAAGCAAACTCACAATTCAGCCATCGGAATTGGCCCGAATTTGGGTATTCCGTAGCTCTTGACTGGGCGATTCCAATGAGCCCTTTTAGACTGGATTTCCTCGGCCAGATCTTGAGTTACAGGGTACTTTAGCCTGCTGGACCGAAGAACAAGAGGGAGGAAACCGAGCTATCTTCAAGAAGTTCTCGAAAATTCCCACCGTTAACACGCTTCAATTCGTAGCTAGATTAAGCTGAAGAATCAACACGCTTCTTCAAGAAGAACTTGGGATAATCTAGAGCAGATTTCGCTGCTTAACTCAGACCTTGATTAATCTCAACGAAATTCAAGAAGAAGACGAGAGAATCTAAAGCTAACCTTGTTAGCTGTCGTTGTTGAATCCTAAACCGGATTCAACCTTCCCTAAAGCAATGGCGGCCTCTCAACTTCACCGTGGTCGAGAAGACGGTACCAACCTTGCTGAAATGCCGTTCGGATGGGGAAGAAGCCGTGGACGAGGGAGGGATTGCCGCCGGTTGGAGGAAATCCGCCGCAAGCCTTCAATGCTTGAGTATTCACCGGAATATCTCCGATGCCCGAAGCCTTCAATGGGGGAAGAAGCGTCACAGGCCAAGGGGACGCGAGGGGATGAGAGGCACCACACTTGCACACGAAGGGAAGTCGGTGATTGACTTAGAAGATGAAGAACTCGCCTCTAGATCGAGGGAGAGAGAGACAACCTCGCGCGGAGGAGAGA
Source organism: Nymphaea colorata (assembly GCF_008831285.2). Lineage (NCBI taxonomy): Eukaryota > Viridiplantae > Streptophyta > Magnoliopsida > Nymphaeales > Nymphaeaceae > Nymphaea > Nymphaea colorata. The sequence continues at coordinate 10,932,244 of NC_045140.1, forward strand.
GATTGCAAACTTGCAAATGATTTCTTTACTTCAATTTTTTTTACAATCCACTAGATCCAAAACAATATATACAAATCCTAAATGATCCATCCACAATCCGGATTAGATCTCTACCCAAAAACCCATTTACAAATGCGCCAAGCACAAACCCGCTAGGCTAGGTCCTTATTTCAAAACCCGCTGTAAAAAACCTACTTAGTAAGTTAAAATACTTAAAAGCAAACTTGGGCCTAGTGCCCAACGCATGAATAAAAGGTTCAAACCCCTGAGCCTTTAGAGCCCAGGGTGGGGACCTCGTGAGGGGACCCACCCTCACTTCGGTTTGCAGGATGCAAGGGCTCGGTTAGGTATGACCGAGCCATTTGCCTAAGACTTTGGTCTTTGGCTAGCCTCAAGGGACTTATAAACCGGACTCACTTGGGTTTGACTCTACTAGCTCGGTGAGACCTACACTAGAACCAAAGACACCCTGAGACTTACCCAGTTCAAGCACCGTTTGTGACCCAGCTGTGCCTCCCACTCCTCCCACTGCAACTGACGTTGGTGCAGAATCTTCTTCCTTGGGACTGACTTTCGTAAGCTGTAGAGAACGAGCCCATAGCTCTGACGCTTTCCTCTTCCGCCGACTGGGTTCGGCCTGCTCTGCCTCTACATGATCGGGACCTGAAGACTGGTCTGTAACAGAATCCTAGCAACATACTAAAGCCTGGCATTATTGGTAGGAATTCCGTTCACGCCTGGAGGATCGTTGACATCATCACTTTCTCTGTTTCTCTATCCCTTTGTCTTCCCTTCCTTTTGTATTTCTTCGTGCACCACACCACTCAATGGGCACCGCTCTTTGAAACAAAACGTCATTCTAAGCCAACGGACACGATGGCTTGCTAGAGTGTTCTCCGTATCCGCGGATATTGGTCTGTCATAAAACACTGGATCAAGCGATGTACCACTCCGTGGAACCCGTTATGAATAGTCGAAAATACTGAAAAAAAGTCACTGTATAAAAATAAATGAAAAAAACATTGTATAAAAAATAATAAGGTACATGCACACTCACAATCAAAGTCGCGTGTGCATGCATAGTTTAATAAAATATTAAGTTACTTTCAAAGAAAAGGACAAAAAATGGGGGTTATTTATAAGGCTTTACACTCGATCGAGTTTGTGGTCAGCACGAGTGTTACTTTGTCCCTAGCAACAATACGTTACTGTATCTGGCGCCTAATTGTTGGTAGTAGATTTATAAAACGCTTGTGGTTATCTTGACCAAACGAAACATTTTAAAGAATGGCCTAAGATCGGATCCATGATGTTGGAAATAACTCCAGAGATTTTAGACGTTGAGAGAAGATCGAGCCATCAAGATCAGTATTAAATGATGGAGTACCCTGAACTAACAATCGTCCCCAATCGGTAGGGCCACGCTGCTGATCAGAACCAAGAATACTCAATAACAAGAAACTGCACGGTGTGGAATATAATGAGCCATAACGGAGAAATTTAGTGCCCGTCCAAAATCCGAGACAGTGGCAGAGGATCGAAGCTACCAGCTGCCGCCATTTTCGGCAGCTTGTTGCCATCAACAGCCGACTTCCTTGAAAGTCTGCCACTCCTCAGCTGGTTCTGCTGTACGTAGCGGTCCTCCCTCTCCGCTCTTCCCTCTTTTCATAGGCGTAATAACAGAGCAGGTCATATGCTAATAGTTTTGAAGTTTAGAGCTGAGTAACATGCATTAGCCGGGCCATCGCTTGTTTGTATTATTCAATTTCAATTGAGACCAGTAGGTTGAAAAGTTTAACAATGATTGAGAAGAAAATAAGCTGGCAATGACAAATATCACACAACATCTTTTTGTTCTTGTTCACGATCCCCCTCTCTCTCTCTCTCTCTCTCTATATATATATATATATATATATATATATATATATATATATATATATATATATATAACGTGTCTTTTCATTATGAACAGCACTGTATATACTGTGCAACGTTGCTTTCCGTAAATCTAACCATAATTAATTATTAATGTAAAATGCATGAAAGTTTCAAAAATAAAAAAAAACTTGGAAATTCAGTTCCCAGATTTGATTTCATGATTTGGAAAAGCTAAACTATTGATTCTAGAAACCTTGTAAAAAATTTAATTCATACAATTAATTTGCATGATCTGATTAGGGTCTTATAAAATTTAGCGTTTTGCGTCTACCCATGAGATAAAGATACCTGAGAGTAACAGGCACGAGAAAGAGAGAGAGAGAAACAAGTCATAACTTTGACAGTTTGTGAAACATCTGATGCCGCAAGCAACTTTACCTTCATGTCTCCAAATGTCAAAATAAGCGTGCGCTTGGCACCGGCAGTTGAAAAAGTAGGTCATCATAACGGGCATTTGATGTGTTTTAAAGGATTTGAAGAGGTTTTTCCATGTGCGGCAAGTAAAATATTTCACCGCTCAAACGCGTTTTTTCCTTGAAAAAAGGTATACCATAAAGCAGAAAAAGGGAAAAGGTGAAATATTTTCTAAAAAGGCTTTTACCTCGTTTGATCTAAAAGTGTACGGAAGGTAAACACTCCACTCTTAAAGAACATTTTGAGCATGCCAGGGACCAAAAATCTTAGCCAAATCTAGTTTTTATGTATCTGTAAAATGGTCGTAGTTTTTATGGTCTGATACCATCAAAGGCTTTAGTTTAAGTGAGAATGAACATTTCATTTCATTGAGTAGAAACCAACGCCTTCATCCTTTCCTGAATCCCCAGGGTACCAGTCCTATCTTCAATGCTTCTGAATAATGCCTCGATTATATTTCTACCTGCATATGCATATTGGGGTCTCCTTTTCTCAAAATTTTTTAACACACAAAAAGTTGACCCCACCAGAAATCCAAATGGACTCCCATCCCAATTTTTGAAAGAATCATAGAAGTTGTGAAATATTAATCGGGGCTAAGTTTTGCATGATTTACAATATAAAAGTTTTTCCCTGTGTTTCCATCGATTTTCCCGCTTAGGTCGTGCTTTTCAATAAAAAGAAGGATGGGCATAAAGTTACGGTCGCGCTCAACATAAATGCCAGCTGAGTGTGAGATAGGCAACTGTTTGGCAGGCCTTGGGGAAACGAAAAGGCCCATGTCAAGCATGTCGGAAACGGACGAGGCCCTTTTTTGAAATTAGAAGCAAAAGGTTCTGTCACAACTGTATTAGATTAGAATTTAGAAGGAAAAAGCTGTCTCGTAGATGTGCCTACCAAAGGCCTCTGTGCATGGCAGAATGGCAGAGGCAGGCCCCCGCCTCGGCCTCCTTTAAAAAATCGTCATATTTTCCAATTCAGCTACTATATCAGCCGATATATTAATAAAAGGTAAGTTAATTTGAAGTTTTTAAAGTCAATAGCGGCAGATATACATGGCCGGTACATCGGTTCTCATGGTTTCCGATGCAAGACGGGAGGCGAGATTTACAGCGTTGGTATCTATAGAGGAATGCTTCCCAACTCATGTGGCTGCCTTTATATCTATAGAGGAATGCTTCCCAACTCATGTGGCTGCCTTTATCCCTGGCCACAATGTTTGGGCTTCATGAAAGAGCAGGAAAACGGAGACCCCACACATCTTGCCAAAGAAAACGACAGCTTTTCCTTCTCAAATTGAACTCCACAACAGTGGCCGGCTTCTTATTAGCACGTTTTTGACACTTAGCTCCGTCCACTTTTATAAAATAAATTGCAGTCCCTCCCATCTGCTACTACAATTCCCCTAGCATTAACAGATGTCATGTAAAGCTTCCCTGTTCTCCCTCTCTCTCTCTCTCTCTCTCTCTCGTCTGTCATGGCGTGTTTCATTCTGTCTTCCCCTGTACCAAGAACCCTTCTGTTGTTCTCCTACCTTCTTCTTCTTCGTCTCCCTAAACAAGCGACTTCAACCACCACCAACTTCACCTTCAATGGATTCCTCAACTCCAACCTGACCTTACGCGAAGCTTCGGTGATCACCTCCACCGGGTTGCTGCGCTTGACCAACAGTTCTCGCCAATTGGGCCATGGAAACAAGGGCCACGCATTCTACCCAGTCCCCCTGCAGTTCAAGAACCACTCCTCTGGGAGCACAACTGTGTCCTTCAGCACCCGTTTCGTCTTTGCCATTATTTCGCAGACCGAAAAATCCGGAGGTCATGGCCTTGCCTTCGCAATCGTACCTTCCACAGAAATCTCCACCGCCGCCGGAGGCGAATACCTTGGTCTCTTCAATGAGTCCAACAATGGGAACTCCTCCAACCACATTTTCGCCGTCGAGTTCGACACGGTTCGATCGGGAAGTTTCAGTGACATCGACAACAATCATGTTGGTGTTAACATCAACGGTATGATCTCCAACACCTCTGAAACTGCTGCCTACTTCAATGTCAAGAACGAGAAGGAGGTGGTCGATCTACTAAGCGGCAAGCAGGTGCAGGCCTGGATCGACTACGATGGTCGGCACAAGCAGCTCAATATCACCATAGCTCCATCAACGCTTTCTTATAGGCCGAGCCGCCCATTGATATCTTACACCACTGATCTTTCCTCTGTTCTTCGCGATGTCATGTACGTTGGCTTCTCTGCCGGAACCGCAGGGTATGCGAGCGAGCATTACCTCTCAGCTTGGAGTTTCGAAATCGATAGAGAAACTACAGCTCCCAACGTCTCACGGGTTCCATCAGCCCCAATCATAGCAATATCTAAGTCACATTTCAAGCTTTCCAAGCTTATACCCTATTCTTCTACCCTGACAGTCTTTCTTCTAATGGCGACTCTAGGAGTAGTTTGTCAAACATATCGGAGGTGGAAGCTCACTGCCGAGACATTGGAAGATTGGGAGCTGGAATATCCCCACAGGTTCTCCTACAAGGAACTCTACAGAGCAACAAAGGGCTTCAAGAGGGAAATTCTTGGCAAAGGAGGGTTTGGAAGCGTCTACAGGGCGGTGCTGGCCAGCAACGGTATGGAGGTGGCAATCAAGAGGGTGTCGCACAACTCGAAACAGGGGATGAAAGAGTTTGTAGCAGAGGTTTCAAGCTTGGGGAGACTGAGCCACAGGAACCTGGTTCAGTTGCAAGGGTGGTGCAGGAGAGAAGAGGAGCTGATCCTGGTGTATGAGTACATGCCCAATGGGAGCCTAGACAGTTTCCTTTTCGAGGACAGCAAGAGGATCCTTAGTTGGGAGGAGAGGTTCAAGATTCTCAAGGGAGTTGCTTCTGGTCTGTTCTATCTGCATGAGGGGTGGGAACAGATTATTGTGCACAGAGACGTGAAGGCAAGCAATGTGTTGCTGGATGCTGATCTGACTCCAAAGCTTGGTGATTTCGGGCTTGCCAGGCTCTATGAGCATGGAACCAATCCTAAGACTACCCATGTGGTTGGCACCTTCGGGTACATGGCGCCGGAGCTTTCCCGCACCTGGAAGGCCACCACCAGCTCTGATGTCTATGCCTACGGTGCCTTGCTTCTTGAGGTGGCATGTGGGAGGAGGCCAGTTGAACCAGACGAATCCTATGAAGTGTCTGTTCTGGTTGAGTGGGTGCACATGTTGTGGAAGAATGGGGAGATACTGTCTGCATTGGACAAGAGGCTTGGGTTGGACTATGTGGAGGAGGAAGCAGAGCTGGTGCTGAAACTTGGCGTGCTGTGCTCCCAGTCTGTGCCTGAGGTCAGGCCAAGCATGCGGCAGGTGATTCAGTTTCTGGATGGTGATGCATCGGTCAAGGAGTTTGCGCTGGAGAAGTTGGTCATTGATGATAATCAAGGATTCGATCAACTGGTCCTGCCATTTCCGTTACCTGAGAAGTTGTTCTCAGACTGTAGTTCCCAATTCGAGGCGCATGATCATTCAGTGATAGAATTCAGCCAAGAGTTCAAGTAGATCATACTGCATACCAAGATCCATTATAACCACTGTTGAAGTGCCGGGCCTTTTTTCTGTCTTTCATTGTGTCTCTCTTTCAGACAATTAAGTTCTGTGTTGTTGAAGAAGAAAGCATGCAGGTCTTCTTCCTGCTATTCCCAAAGTGTAACTACTTTTTTGTGACCTAATAAAAACCCTTTTGTAGAGCAAGTTAGTGTGATTTCCGTTCTTAAAAAAACATCAAGAAATAAATTAATTGTAACAGGTAGAGATCCATTAAAAAATGGTGACTCTAAAATGATGGAGTTTTGTTGAATGTGGCTGCCAATGGCTCCGATACCATCAAAAAAAGCAAAACTCTGAGAAATTACTAGTGAGAGAGAATGAATATACATGAATGGGTCATGCTGTTAAATACATTCATCATTTCTACAGTTTACTGATGGATCTCCAAAACCGGAAAACCTTTGTAAAATGGAAAGGGTTTATCATGGATTCATCATTATCTTCTGCTTTGTGAACAGATGTTCCTTTTATCAGGATAGATGCCATTTCGATCTTCAGAAATTTGCTCTTTCATTAGAACAAGGGATCAGAAATTTGCTCTTTCATTAAGATAAGCGATGAATCATCTATCTGCGAGAAGTTTATAGACTGCAACCTGTCCCACCGCTGTTCTTGCAACCAATAAGTCCATCATTCTCTTGTATGGTAACACGTTGTGCCTTTCCTTTACCGCTAATAATGCACTGGAACTGAGTTTTATTCCCCTGTTTTATTAAGTTGGCATCCTAATTTAGGAATTGATTTCATTTGTACCAAATAGATAACTGGGTTTTCTTTCCTCCATTTTCCCAAGATCCATATACAACTGAGTAAGTCCAAGGGAAAATATCCGAATGCTTCAGGTGGAACATCTTCTATAATGTTCTTTCTATTGTTTATTCCAAATACAACAGACTAAGCCTAAGGGAAAATATCTGAATGCTTCAGGTGGAACATCTTCTATAATATTATTTCTTTTCTTTGTTTCAGTTTTAGTGGCAAAGCTGGCGTTAGGTGCAACAAAACAAGACCAGTCTGAGAACCCATCTTCAGCATTGAACTCTTAACCTTCTTCAACCTGGGGCTTTGAGTCCAATCCCCCAGGCTAAGTGGACAAAGTTGTTGCAGCGGAGATTTACAAATTTGTACAACCGTTCTTGCTGGTCGGATTTGATGGTGGGAAGACCATGTCAGAGACCTTACTTTAGCTTCGAAAATAGTTTAAAGAAACAAGTTACGATGCTGATGACAGAGGCAGTCGGACAGATTTCAACGCTTATGACCAACATAGAAACATGTTGCTGATAAGATAATCAAAGTCATGCTGAGGTTTGAATGAGCCTATTTTTTTCTTACAATTGTAAGGAAAAGCTGCTTGTGATTTTCTTATTGAGAGTCATTTTTTAAAAGCGTGTCAAAGAAGAGCTCGATCTGAACTTCTGTCAAGTTAGTAAACATTAGCTAACTCTGAAAAAAAAAAAAGTAGCTTTCTGATACATGGTAGCGTTGAAAAGAAAATTGCAACTAAATTTTTTCATTTCTCAAGTTAACTTAATTGTCAATTGAGCCCTGTTGGATAGTCCTTTATTAAGGAATTGCTTTTCCACAATTATAGGAAAGGATAGGCACGAAATGAAAACTCCCAAATAGAAAGCGCTCTAATGAAATAACATCAAAACTAAGAGTGGTATCGGTTAAAGATTTCAGAAACTGAACTGTCTTAGTCCTTACAACCTTCTTTCTATTCTCACCTAATCCACACCTAGAAAAGATTCCCTCCCTAAGCTCTGACCGTTCACACTGTTCTTCCATGATGGCTTGACTGTTGACAAAAAGGCAAGAGGCAGGAAAGTCTCGCGCAGACAAAAGAAAAATGAAGAAGAAGAGCAGAAAAGATACAAAGTGTCCAGCATCTGGTTGCACAACCTGACTCCCCTTTTGACAATCTCTGTGTTTCTTGTGCGTAATTGGTGTTGCCATCATCAGGAAGAAGACAGTACAAACAGAGAGCAGGAAGAAAGGCGACAAAGCACAAAAGGGCAAGGGACAAGGGAAGAAGGGTCAGTGGTGTGGACTCTTCTATAAAAGCCCCAAACGGCGTGCCATTAGAAAACAAACTTGTCAATGATTCTTCCAAAGTTGGTGGCTCGGATGGACGTCGATTTGACATGAGCTGGTCTGTTCTGTCTGTCTTCTGGTTATTTAGGACCTCTTTTTCTGTTTGGTGTGCTTGAAATTGTTCGGATTTACAAACTCAGATGCCCACGTGGGGCGGGCGAGTCTCTTCTATATCCGAGGGAAAAATCTGTACTCATAGAGTTTGTTTGCCATTGATCACTTTGGCTGGCAGGTGGTGTGGCTAAATTTGTTGCTCTAAAACCGGCAGCTTTTTGGCACAAAAAATGGGATCTGTGTGTATGACAATTTTTTTGTTCGTTACAAGTGTATTTTAATGAGTTCGCTAGGAGCAACATCGTTAGAAGCTCGGCCTCAATGAGCTGCTTTGGTTCGAACTGATGGCAAAACGATCCGCTTCGGTGGCACATTTGAGGAGGTTATGTTTCAACAAATGATGTTTTCATATTTTTGACCAATTAACAACTAACGGATTTCCACAATATTGGTCAAGTGCGTTGAGATGAATAAATTGAATAACTCTGGTTTTTGCATGACTGCCACTTGGAATGTCAATATATTTGATTTGGATAGGATCCATATATTTGATTTGGATAGGATATTTGACTGAACCGTTCCAAAAAAAAATTAGATATAAAAAAAAAGTTTAATATCAAATTAAGAAATCAGATCGGATTTAGATTTGGATTCGGATATACGTAAATGTCTGACCGGATTCAAATACATATTCAGATCGGCTTTATTTTTAAATAACATATATCTAATGCTCTTGCATTTGTCGGATTCAGTTTAAAATTCAGATTCAGATTCTTTGATTGTGAAATCAGATTTCGGATTTGAATTGCTTTGTTCATATTCAAATTCAAATTCGAATCCGAATATGTGAATATCCAAAAAAAACAGAAGCAGTAGTCAATCATACATCTATTAGAATTTTAGGGTGTAGGGTTTGATGCATTGACATCCTTAACCACCAGTGACTGAGCTAAAAATTTAAGTTACAATGATCGTTTCTTAAACTACTAGGTTCGAGTTAAAGAGAAAACTTCATTACTTGGATTCCGCCTTTAAATGTTTTTTTTTTTTATTATGTAGCTTTACCATTGCTCGACGCTTAACACTTTCTTTTTTAAGGCGCCATTGGTTGGGGCTCATTTGCGTTCCCTTTTCCAAGGGGCAGACTCATTAAATGATCTCTTCTTAAAAGGTTTCTCACTAGCAAGAAATTAAAGGGGTAGGTTTTATATGTTTAGCGAACCATCTACTGGCAATCTAAGGAGATCGGGCTCTGAGTTTCTAGAAGTGTGAGATCTACTACTTGAAGCTAACATCATCTATCTAATAAATAGGAGTTGAAAATGAAGCAGATGTAACATGAAAGAGGATTTAATAATCGAACTGATCAGTGTAAAGTCCCTGTTTGCCGAACCTAGCCAGGAGTTGTAGGCCTTCTTCACGTAGAACCACAGCTAGAAATCCCCATTACCATTCAAACTAGTGATCAGTTGCCTACTAGCTCGAGCTGGTACGCCAAACCCCTGAAAGATTAGAAATCTGTAGGAAAAGAGACTACCACTTTAATACATTACTAATTGATTTCCGTCTATAATTTGAAGGAACAGAACATTGACTAGTTTTGATTTCAGAGCAGAAGATATATTTTTTCTTTTTTTTTTGCAAAACATATTTCGTATGTATTTCGCAGTTCTGGCATTCCTATGCCAATTGTTTGAAAGGGTTGCTGCGTCTTTGTGATGTTATGTTTGTCTCAAGTTGGTGTTAAATAATAGATACGTATCATAAGATTTATGGTACCTCAAAGTTAGTATCTTCTTAAATTAATAGTGTCAATGAGAAAATAGTTTCGGGTGGTTCGGATATCAACTTGTCCTTTTCTGATCAAAGATTAGAAGCATTAAATGCGGGAGACTAGTGTGCGTACATTGTGACAATAAAAAGCTTCTGCCATTCTTCTAGGTTATTTCTGAGTGGATAAATTCATTTTTTTTTTGAAAAAAAAAAGAGAAATAATTGAAAGTTTAAACAAGAAACATTAAAATATTTAAAAATATACAAATATGAGCCGTGTGTGACATGACCAATTTAATTCGAGAGGCCTATTGAGGCCCATTCTTGCTTCAGCAAACTGCCAGTGATTAATAATCATCATGCCCGACTAAATGGGTAAAACGAAGCTGGTCATGTTAAAGACTTAACATGTGAAGGGATAGATATCTAGTTTGATTTTCATAGACATTATATGCCCCTGAATCTTAGGTGATGGAGTGTGGTACCTAAGTTGCTATCACTAGCGTTGATGCAACTTATGACCCTGGAAGCAGGGAGAATTAGCGGAGAGAAATCATGGGCCTGTTTTCCCAGCAGTGGCCTGTTAACCTCTCTCGTATATGAAATAATTATCCTACCCATAAAGATTTAAAAAAAAATCTCACTAAATTAGATTTAAACTCATGAACAATAGGTCCAAATGGCAGGCTGGTGAAAGTTTAGTAATCATTTCAATTACCGTGGGTACTATTCCTCTATATTGCAAACAAAGGATGTGCAATAATACTCTTATTGATAGATATACTATTTTCCCACCGTGCCAAAACAGCCCCAGACCCCAAGAACAACAAGAAAAGTGAGAGACTTGGGCATCTTCAGATCACACCCCTCAAAAACTCTACATTGCCGGATCATGACAATGTCTGCTAGAAAGAGAACAAAAAAGGTGAGACATTTTACCTACAGTACTTCTGCGTTTTATCTCATATTCACATTATTATGCTTTTTTCATATAAAAATAATTAAAAATTTAAAAAAATAAAAATAAATCTATGACACACGGAACTCATGTATCAATCAATGATTTGAATTGATTTTGGACAATACAGGCAGAGTTTTACACCACCGTCTTCACAGCATAGTGCCTGCCCAATAAGAATCAACCAACGCTGCCACTGGATGAGGTTTAAACCCATGACCATGCACCTAATGTATGCAATATATATCATCATTTTCAGTTTAGCGTAAACTGTAGATGTTGGATGGATCGTGACAATATCTTTTAGTGGAAAGGAACAAAATAAAAAATGAAACCCTTTTCCCGGCAGTACATCCGCGTTAGTGACAAACAACTACAATTGCCATCATTGGATTTATTGACTACAAACTTCTGCCACTAAAAGAGTTAACATGTTTGGCAGTAGCGACTCTGGTGCTATAGAGGCAGACAATAAGATGCCCGTGGTGATCCATGAACAGTTAACTTTCATTAGACCTATTTCGTCATATGGTTGACTATATGAAGAATCTACACGTCCGAAAATTTAAAACCATAAATGTATCTTTTAAAGCATAAACGCATTTTAATATGTTCATAAGAGAATTTATATAAGTGAAAAGCTCATCTAGAGCTCAAATGTTTACAGAATCCCATCTATCTATTTACGCATTGTGTCAATTTGTGTGTTTTCGACACCCTAACGTCACACATATATCGTTAGAGAAAAAAAAGAGTCTAAAAGGATGTTGTCATGTTAATTTTTGGATGTTTTAGATCACATTTATATAATAGCATCAATCAACAGACATTTATATAATAGCATCAATCAACAGTTAAGAGCCAGGTTGGACACAAAGCAATTCCTTGGGAGAGCAGACTGTAAGAAAATTGAAACGAGTCTTTTACGTAAGCAAGAGGAACCACACCACCTAGATGAAAGGCCGAAAACTTCATTTTTTCTCCTTTGTCATAGGGTTCAAAGATAGGTGAACTTACAGTTCCTCTCGAACATAGCATCTGCTACCAATGTAATGTAATAACGTTTATGAGAATTAAACTGATTCACACCAAACCATCCAAATACAAATAGCAAAAAGGATTCTTTTGAAAGTCACATCACATTTATGGAATAATGCGAGGCAAGTGAAGCAGAGTGTAATTAATGACCACGTGATAAAACAACGTGAGGACAGTACTTGAGTATTTTTTGGGAAAACACTTACCATTAAAAAGGAAAGGATGGATGGGAAGAAATGGATATCAAGTGATAGAAAGAAAGAAAAAGGAAAAAAACGAATAGAGAGCACAAGAAAATAAAATAAATAAATAGAAAGAGCCTGAATATATGGAATGAAAAAAAGGAAATAAATTGTCAAATTTTTTCATAAATGACAGGAAAGGAAAAATAATTTAGATTCGTTTACTGAAATATTTCTAATTCAAATGTGAAATTGAATATGTTGATGGCTCAAGTCTCTCACATTCGTTTCACTAAACAGCTGACTGCATCGTTCTGGCTTGACTGTGAAGCACAATTGAATTGCAATCGGTGTTGTACCTCAAAAAGGGTAATCAGTAGTCATGTTCAAGGAAAAAATTAAGCAAGCGTTCCAAACAATGAAAACAAATTTGTCTTTAGCCGGTACCCCCACAACTAACAACGAGAAAGAAGAGGGTGCACGTGACGGGCCGAGCCAAGGTAGGGCAGGTTTGGGGCTTGGGCCACTTCAATTTTTTTTTGTTAAATTTACATATAAATTTTAAAAAATTTCATTTGTTTTATATAAAATTTTTAAATTATAATATTTTGACCTAATCAAAATTTAAAAATTTTAATTTGGTTTTCTTCATGAAAAATTTTTAGCTCTACCTTTAGTAGAGGTAGCCCTCACCGAAAAAGAGAGAGACAAGAGAGTAATCTTTTATTATATTCATTCCTTTCACTCTCAACTTCTTCATGTTTTTGATGCATTGAACATACAAAAGGTTTTAGGTCTTCCTTTCCTTTTCCTTTCAAAACTTAATTTTGTCCAACCTTTTTATTCTTTCCTTCATCACACGCTCACCTATGATACCAGGGTGCATCATTTTTGGCCTGGCACCCATGTCGACGCGATGCGGGTGCAGGTGCTGGTGCGCACTTAAATGAGTCAAAGAGTCGGGTGCGGCTGACCGTACCAGGTTGTGCACCAGACCACTTTGGTCCAATTTTTTAGGTTTTTTTTTTTTTTTTTAAGTTTTTCACAAAGTCCGTCGATCTCGCCCGCTCGCCCACCCCTTCTTCTCCCCTCTTCTTCGACCTTCGTCCCTCTTCGACTCTCGTCCCTTCGTCTTCTTCCTCCGTCTTCCATACATCGTATTGGGTGGAGCTGGCCTCTCTGGTTGCTTCCTCCATCTTTCATATATTGTATTGGGTGGAGCTGGCGTCTCTGGTTGCTGAAGCAGCCTCTCTGTGCGGAGAAAACACTATCCCTCGTCAATCCCTTGACAGAGCGAGTGGGAGAGAGAGAGCAAGGGCAGGGAAGATCTTCACATACCTGCTGTTGGAGAGTTGAAGACTCCCGATCAGCTGCACTTCATTGTTGGTGGGGATGAAGGAGGAAGATAGCTAACGACAGGGATGGAGGAAAAAGGCGTGTTAGGGCATCGTGGGTGAGGGTTGGGAAAAGGTCAGGCACGAGGAAACAGAGCACGGTCGACCGAATTTTGATTCCAGCATTTCCATTTCAAATTGATCCACAATGCTGGAATAAAAAATGCGGCCTTTGATTAACCTATATCTCTTAAGGGCTATACATTTGGTACAACCATCTCCACCCATAAGTTGCATTTTTTTCTTTCATCTTTTTATTTTCCTTGAAAATTCAGCCCTAGGACCTACAGATGTTGTCTGTACAGCTAGTTTAGTGGAGATCAACTTTTGCATTGCTGGTATATATATTATATACATAATAATAATATTATTATTATAATAAATTAATAATAATAATAGTAATAAATACTCTCGCAGCACCGCCATACCTAAATTTTTGAAATGTGCCATGCCGGTGCCGGCACTTGCACCTGCACCCCACACCTTGGTGACATAGACGCTCACATTCCCTGTTACCTATCATTTCCGTCCATTTAAACGGTAAACGATGTGGTCTCGATTTGGATCCACAGTTTAACACGTACGGCAGAAAAGAATCTTCCCTAATCCGATGTGGGCTCAAATTCAAACTCTAATCTCCAAAAAAGGATATCGACCGAGCCCACAGGCATAATGTCCGACATTTACATGTGATCAGGTCAAAAATTGCTTGCGGGATGTCAAATTCAATTTCTAATTATAACCTAAAATATGCATGGAAAAACCCATACCGCACCTGCAAAGGCATGAACTTGTGCAACCTCTCCAAAATTTTCCTCCCTTCACTATTTGAAACCACAGCTAATACTGTAAGTTCATAATACCTATTTACAGGATTCAATTAGTGTGAAAGATGGTAGTTCTGCAACCGCTCACACACAATACCATAATGTTACCTGCATTCCTTATAATTTTCCTTAAAAATGACAAATTTTCTTTAGAATAATTATAAAATCACAAAAAATAGGTAAAGGAAAGCTAAGAAAGCAAAAGATGAAAGTATTCGTATGTGTAATCGGGCAAGCATATTACAAATTATCTTAGTCTAGAGCGATAAGGATTGCCAAGTCTAGAACGAGAAGGATGGCTCTTTTTGTGGAATGCTTGTGGTTGACCCCAAATCTAGATATTGTAAAAAAAAAAGCTAAGTATTGTAGAAAATCAGAGAGAGAAAAGCCAAAAACTAATAAATTCTCTAAGTATTGTAGAAAAGCTAAGTTTTGCAAATTGGTTTAATTCAACCTCACAACCAACGGATAAGTGTTTACCTGGAAAACAAAAAAACATGTGGACGCCAAAATGAGTAGGAACCATACGAGCATGAAATTCAATGCCCTCATTCTTTCTGAGATGGCCGAGCCAAATATTTCTAGCTTAAGCCTGAAGATTAAAAAAAAGAAAAGAAAAGAAATTACAACAATTTGGCCTTTAAACGTACATGTAGGTTATGTAGAACCGAATAAAATGATCAGCGGATTGATTGATCACGAAATACTAAAGTTAGAAATACCAAAGGATGGAAAACTCCCTCTAGCACGGTCTAGACCCCTCAAATGAGCTTGATCTCCGAAGACTCTTAGCAGCTTTGATGGATCGACCCATGAAGATGATTGATGAATGACACTGTGCTCTGTATCTCTCTCTCTCAACGAAAGAAAATGGCACACTATCCCAAATAAAATGGTGCCCTCACCCTCTCTTAACGAAATAAATTGGCACACTCATACAGGTTTCCCGTGGCATACCATCTGCAACGACTGATGCCACATGTAGCGGTCATAGCGAAGGGGCTGGATTGCTACAGTGATATGAGCTTATGTGCAAGCATGCAAAGTGTGCTAAAAGGCAAAAATATTAGACTCTAAAACCAGTTGGGTTACTACAACTACTTCCAATTCTTAAAAGCGTATGGGATGACATCCTAATGGACTTTTGAGTTGCCTAAATCAAGCAAAAAGTAGGTCATGTTGGTGGTGGTAGATAGGCTTTCTAAATATGTTCAATTCATGGCATTGGCACATCCATACTTGGCCAAAGATGTAGCATAGGCATTTCAAGAGAATATAGGCAAATACACTGAATGATACAAAGCATAGTCAATTAAGTCTGGGCACCGGGCCGAGCCGCCGGCAGGTACTTGGTACATGGCTCGGGCCAGCCTGGGTGGGCCCGATAATAGTTTTTTAATATATATTTTATTATTTATATATATAATTATAATATTTTATTATAGTTTTAATATTTATATGTTATTTTATATTAAAAAAAATATTTTATAATTTAATCGGGCCGGGCCCAGGCTGGCACGTTGCCCAGACTTATTAAGTCAATGATCGAGATCCCTTGAGTCAATTTTGATGATGCCATTTTTCAGCTCAAGGGACCAAATTAAGCCTTTACACAGCGTATCATTTGCAAACTGATGGCTAAACTGATGCATGAATAGGGTCTTGGAGATGTACTTGAGGTGTTACATGGGCTCATAATTGTACAAATGGGTTGGCTACACCTCTTGGGCTGGGTTTACATACATTATCGATTTCCATTTGGCCACTAGTACGTCACCCTTTCATTCAATGGAAACCCACCTCCCATCCTCAAAAGGTAATCCCCATCTGAAAAATTAAATGAGGTAGATCTGTAGTTATTGAGTAGAGATAGGGTGATAGAAGTGCTTAAGAAGAAACTAGCAGCTGCATAAAACCATACGACACAACAACATAACAAGCATAGAAAAAACAAATAATATGCAGTAGGGGACTGGGTCTACCTCAATAATCTAGCAGCTGGTAAAGTTTTGCTTGGATCCGAAGGGCATAAACTTTCATTTGAATACTGTCCCCTTCCAGGTGATTCAAAGGATAGGTAAAATAGCATATAAACTACACTTCCCACAAGATTCTGCTATATATACTGTATTCTTCATGTCACATCCGAAACCATGTTATGAGCAGCATCCTCACCAGGTAGCAGCTACTCCTTCACCAAGTTAGGACTTAGGTGAAGTTATCCTTTTTCGCATACTCAACAAGCATTCATTAGGAGGATCAAGACACTCCTCCTTGCACTGGGTAGTTGAGTGGCAAGGCCACAATGTTCCCAAGACCGACTTGGGAAGACTCAAGTTAGCTACAACAATGTGCATTTACACCTTGAGGACAAGGTACCCACTACAAGTTCTTTTACAAGTTTTGTATATACTCTGATACCCAATAGTTTTGGGCAGAAATGAGAATGATGGAATTCTAGAATTGGACCCCTAGAGTGGTGTGCGTGAGTGTTTGAGGCTTTTATCGGTGTTGATGGAGGAAGAGGCGGCAGAGGTAGCACGTTGCTATCATATGGTTTCTATGTTATAGATAAACCCTCGATTGTATTGGTCTCAAAATAATAATGTAAGGCTGCTTATTAGTTTGTTACATAATTGCTGAACTATAGGATATTCTGCACTTGAAATCAGAATAACTATGACATCAACAGAAACAAGCATCATTTTGTTCCAACTAAACCTATGGGTTCTTTTTGCACTATTGTTTCTCTTCTAGATTTGTTATTCAGCAAAGCTGGTCACAAAAGTTTTTATAAATTTTATTTATGAATTTCAATCAGCTCAAATATCCCAGCATGTCGTCCTTTTAATTATTTTGCATAATCCACCATAATGAAATTTAAGAAACATTAACATCTGATCATAAGATAGGCACCAGAAAATCTCCCAGACATGGATATTGTCCATGATACCCAATGTGGAATACCATGATCTTCAACAATCTTCTTATTCATATATTTATTCTTTTATATATACATATATGCCTTTGAATATGTGTATAAGGGATATGCACATCTTTATACACAACTCAACCCATTGAAAGACATAAATTACATGCTTTTTAGATGTCCAAATATTGTCATTACACACACAATCATGCAAGCTGTCCATCATAAAGCACATCTGTATATATTTTCCTAAAATTTGAACACTTATTTGTTTTATAACCTGATCACAACATGAATTATACAAAAACTTGAAGGCATGCCTAACTTTTTACGACATATGTGTTGATTGGATCATTCTCAACATACTAATCTCATAACACACATTCTTAACTCCAACATGAAATCTTTCTTATTTATACATCAGTGCCTATACTCATTTATATAAGTACATATTTACATTCATAGTACTTATACACATACATGCACAATGAAAGATACAAGAACCACATGTTACATCTATATTAAATATCCTCATACTTGTAAACTTGAAAGGAATCTAATTCAGATTGCCTACAGAATTGCTAATCCCACTTCTGTCCTCTAGGATATAACCCTTGAAATACATATATAGTTTCATATTATAACCATGTTAAAGAATGACCAGATGGGTTTGCATCTTGGTCTAGACCCAAACCCCTCAGAAATAGGTACTGTTTTAAGTTTGATGTCTCATGTGCCCTTTTGTTTCATTAATGGCATATGAAGTAATTTGTTGTACCTTTTGGTTTATTATTCTAGACTTATATCTCAACGTGAGACAAATAAAGTTTTAGGGTTGAGACTGCATGACTGGATCTAAGTCACTCCCATAAAAGTCTTAAAACTCTAGAAATCATTTCCAAACAAAGATATCAAAATCTCATTTTCAAATATTTTAATTTTCAAAATCAAGTCCAGCTCCTGAACTATGTGCTAGAGTGCATTATTGATGTAACATAACAAGAATGAATCTAAAAGTTGTCCAACATTCTAAATTCCTAAAAGCATCTAAGATCATGTCTCCATGAATGAAGCTAAATTGTGCATGCAAAGATTAACCGAGTGAAGTATGAATGAGGCATATACATTGCTTTTGCAAAGAATGCATCCACTTACTACACAAGTGCATGGTCCACTAATTGCCTAGATATAATTGAACCAATTCAAAGTTGCTAATGTGACCAAATCACATTGTAATGGAGACTTGAATCAGTCACTTATCTCAAATAGACAAGTACTCTTTTTAATCTCAAAATGATTTCAAAAACTTGAAGTTTTCAAATCCAAAATTTTTCAAAAGAATTTCATCAAAATTCATGTCTTCAAAAGTAAAACTCCAAATTCGGAATTTTGCCTCTCATTTTGAACTTCAAAAGAAGCACAAAAATCAATTGCAAAATTGGTTTATAAACTAAACCCTTTCAAAACCTCCAATTTCCAAAATTCTCAATTTTCAATTTCCAATTACCCTATTTCAATATTCCAATTCTAATTCATATCCTGGGATGAAACCAATAATCCCGCTCCAAATCAATTTCCAAATCTTCCAAATTTCTAGAATTCAAAAGAATTCCAATCAATTTCGAAATTAGATTTTTAAACAAATCATTCATTGCTAAATTGAATTCCAAATCCAAACCCAATTCTCATATAATCATATAGGAGGATCATCAAATGACTTGTACACTTAAGAAATATTAGACCTTAGCACGATCACCCCTGTTAAAGGTGGCAGAAAAAGTCAAACATCGTATCAACAGGTGGATCTCTTTATCCTAAAAAATCTTTCAAACCAAAGCCAATTTCAATTTTCTATTGCTTCACATAACCTTCCACATTTGTGTTGGAGGGGGTGCGAACACCCAAATTTATCACTAAACAGGGTTTTCCAAAATTAGCACCCAGGCTTAGCCCAGTACACTTGTGCCCAAGCTAGGTCTGAATCTAGTTTTCAAAACTAAACACAGCCCATGTCCAGTTCATGACATAGAGCTTGAACCCACCTAGCCCAGGTAGAGTTCAAGCCATTTCAAATTTCTGATCCAGATTTTATGTACAAGTTCAATTTCTCTATCTAGTACTCGCATCAAAGTTTTAGATGTGAGATCTATTTTCATAGACCTAGACCCATCATATCTAGACACATCTTCTAACTTTTTTTAGATTTAAACCCAGATCTAGGTCCCAGTGTCAAACTCAGATCCAAAATCCACATGTGAGCTTAAATGCACATTATATTTCAAAAATACATCATGATTTTATCACTCCATGCTTAATGTTAATTTACATACAAGTCCTTGAAACATGCAAAATTCTTTGTTGAGCACCCCGACACTAACAAAATCAAAATCGGTATCGATAACTAGTCGGAATGAACATTTTTATTTTTCATATCAAGTTTTAAACTATGTGTTTTCTCCTCTTCATATTCTTGCATTGTTCATTCTCCATTTTCAATGTCAATCGATCAACACTCCTCTATGCACGCATGGCTTTTCAGGGAATCAAATTCAGAACCCGAATGAGAAGGCAATGAACATTATTTTTTGCTTGAAAACACATTTAGCTCAAAGTTTTGTGCTTTTGAGAAGAAAGAGAGGGTATAGGAGCTTAGTCCTATATCAAAAATCTCAATGGGGTCACTGCTCACTCTCTCCTATAAATAGAGCCTTACACCCCTTCTCACTTCACACATTAAGATCTACCTTGAGAACCCTATAGTTCCAGTAAAATTTCAATTAGGTACCAACAAAAAATGTTTAAGCTTAAACAAGCTAATTTTTTAGAGACTGGTCTAAGTATTCATTTGGGTCAAATTAGCAGTCCATCTTAACCCAACCAGACTCAATGTAGAGGTTGTGGGAGCAGGCTTAGTCAGGTCTTCCATGTCAGGTAATTTTTTTTTTTTCTCAACTTCCTTTTCTTATTTGTAATTTAGTACTTTCTTTCTTTTCTTTTACTTTATGCAAGTTTAGTTTTCTTTTTGCTTTTAAACATGTTCAGCTTAGTTTATTTCTTACTTAGGTTTTAGATTTCTCTTAGTTGTGTTCATAATGTTGTCATTTAATGTTTTTTTTTTCTAGATTAGAGTTAATGTCTTTAGGGTAGGCATAGTGGTCAGGTATGCCATATGCCCCTCTCTTCTTTGTCTTTCTTTCAATTTCACGTTTTTGCTTAATTAGTTATTATTTAAATCATACATATAGATTGTAGTTTTCTTTTATACTTTCATGTTTCTGCACTTTAGTTTTAATATGCATTGAACCACCTTTCACCCACATGCACCCCTTGTCTGAAACAAGACCGGGTCAGCTTAGTAGCATACCCCATGGCATTAGACTAGGCATGTGAAAGCATGAATCTAGCTTAGACCTCGTACAATAACCCTTTCAAAGTCATATTTTCTCCATAATGTTTTCAAAAATCAGCTTATTTAAATTATTTCAAAGACCTTAGGTCATGCAAGCCAATCTTAGTTCAATTCTCCAAGACCTAGCCTAGATCGGTCTTAGAGCCCACTATCTATGAAGGAAATCCCATATAACTAGATGTTCGCATCCCCAAAAATTTTTGGTTGGTTTTGGAGTGCTCCAGAAAAATCAGCTTCTATTTTGAAAATGAGAAAAATAGACTCGCCTATAGGTACAAGGGTTGACCATTTCCTGTGCCTTAACCGGGAGTAATCAACCTAAGGGCTATGTTTATTATTGATGCATTTCACTTTGGCTTGAACATCTTTTCCATTCCATATGCGATGTAGAAAAATATTGAAAGTTTGAGAATGTGAAATATTTTAGGGAAAACTAGAATTGAAAAATCTTTGTAAAAATTATTTGGAAAGCTCGAGAAATCATTTTGAAGTCACTTTAGTGTTCTCTTAAGATTTTAAGTAAGTTTGAAATTCTGCTCTAATTCAATTATTACCTAGTTAGAGCTCAATCTCATCTTGCTTAAATTTTTTTGGAGATGTGCTTGTAATCATAAGTGAAATTAAGTGATCGTAGATGCATAAATGCATTGATCCTACATGATTAGAAAGAAAAATCATTCATTCATATCATAACATTCATCTATAAACATTCTTACCACAACATACATATAAGATTTTTGTTTTGATAACTATCGTATATAAGAAGGAAATTTTTTTGAAAATGGAATTGGAGTTGTAGACCATCAAGCATGAATCCAATATTGGTTCATTACTTGATTCTTTGTCTTAATGAAGTCGGTAAGTAAAAGATCATGAGAAAATGTTCTAAAAGAATGGAATAAATATAATATTCTTATGCAAAGAAAGAGAGAGAAAAAAAGAGACTTCAAAGATCACTAGATGGAAGATTTCAAAATAGGACAGATATATATTCTCTACATGTATGTATACATGTTTGTATGAGCATTTGAAAATGAAGTCTTAACTTAAATAGAAAGGGAATGAAAAAAAAGAAAAAGAAAAAGAAAAAAATATATATATATATATATAAGAAATTTGTAGGAGAAGACATCTATCTTGAAAAAACAAACAAAAGGTTCTAGAGAGAGAAAATAGAACACATGTATATATGCGTTCATATGTATATGAAAATTTATAAAATAACATGTGGAAACGTAGAGAGAGAGACGGATGAAGGAATCATCATGTGCACATATATGTATATAACATATATATATATACGTGTCTTCATGATATTAGAAATGAAGAAATGACTTAAAACAACCGACTTCAAGTTTGATGTAGGCCGAAGGGGAGCTTGGACTCATGCAAGAGCCTAAGCTAAGTCTCCGAAGCCACATTAGGGAGGGTATTTGCTTTCAAAAATCTTTTATAAAATATGATTTATATATGAACATATTGTTTGCACCCCACCCCTTTCTCAAAGGGGGTCGAAATGAGAATCAGCAAAATTCTTTTTAAAATTGAGGGTTTCGAGAAAAAAAATTTGAGAAAAAAATTTTGAGAGAAAGGGAACCGCCTATCGGTACGAGGTCTAACCGTTCCTACCGGCTTTAACAGGGGTAATTGGACCAAGAACTGAGGATCACTTAGATCATGTACGAGTTATTAATGCAAATTTTATATGCTTATGTATTGAAGTTTTGGATTCGAGAACCAAAATTCATTTTGAATATGTGATTTGAACTTGTTTTGAAAATGAATTTGAAGATTGAAGGGTTTTCAAGTTGATTTAAAAACCTTTGTTTTGGTGTCATTTGATTTGAGATCCACAATTCTTGGGGATTTTGAAGATTAAATTTGAGTTCTTTGTTGTGAACTCAAGATGATTCATGAGTTGAAATTGTGACCGTCTTATGAACAAAATTGATTTTGAATTCTTTTTTTGCCAAATCATGTGATTGGGACTAAGATATTTAGGAACTTGTGTTGATGAAACATAGATTCCGAATTGTTAGAAAACGTGTTGTTTTCTAAACAGATTTTGGCCAAGCTTATGAATGCATTGCTTGTATTTTTTTTTTGAAGTTAACTGAAGTTTACAAATTCTTGTTACAATATGACTTGGTCACTTTTTGCAACTCAAATTAGAATCACTTATTTTCTTGAGAATGTGCATATAATGCTATTGACTTTGGGGGGCCGTTTGATGGCCTGAAAATATATATCTGGAAATATAGGAAATGAAAAAATGGAATGAGAAAAATCTTTCCGATTCCAATTTTGGTGTGTGTGTGATGACTGAGAAATATATTTCCAATTCTATATTTCTGAGTTTGATGGTACAGAAATATATTTCCAGATTTCCAGAAAATTAGTTCTTAGTTTGATAATAAGGAAACATTTGTCCAGATTTACAAAAATTAGATAAATAATCACACCAAATACATAAATAACCCTCCATTGTGAGTCTTTTTCCTATAAGAACAAAAATAACTGCAGTAAGTTTTGAAGAACATATCAACGCATCAAGATACTATAAATACAAACATTCTCAAATGTTTGCATCAACATCTACACACAATTCATAAATACAGAAACCATATTCATTGGATATATATCAGAATTTCACTATAAAGTCTACAACACCAAACAAACCACATACATATTCCCATCAGTGTTCAGAAGAGCTTCAACATTCAATACAAAGCCAGGTGCATGTGTAGAGTATCCATATAGAAGCAAGTACATATGCAGTGTCTCTACACGCATCCGCCATAACAAAAAAAAACCAAGTAAATGCAAACCGCAAGATCGGAAAAAAAACAACTGCAGTAAAGTTCGACACAATCAACTGTCTCATTCTCATTCTCAAGGAGATAGTCCTGATAAGTCATTCAAGTTCTGTTCAATTTGAAATAAGAATTGAAATCTCAGCATCAAAATAAAGCTGTTGAATCTTGTAGTACTCTGCTTTCTAAAACATACAATTACCACAATGCCATGCAGACTGTCAGAAGGATTATGCTTGACCTATATTTACTTGTTACATCGAAATGATTTATACATTCAGATTTATAACATCAAGTTCCACTTTGATTTTGTAATTCTTGAGCACGGGCTTGCACAGATGTACATTGACATGCATTACCTCACATATTAAAGCAAGGACAGCAACAGTAGAGACTTACATCTATCTACAACTACTAAGAACAATTACACATGAGTTTGAGTGTCTTTAAACTGCATTTAAAACTTGGCAAATGCATCGAATTACAATGTGAGACAAAAAAGCAAGAAGCAAGAAGTAGAACCACCAAAATCCCCAAATGGCCCCAAAATGGCTGAACGACCAAATAGAAAATTCCCAACCCAAGAAGAATAAGCTAGCTAGCGAGCAAGAAATTGAGAGAGGTTACACAAAGGTGGGAGGCGCGCGGCTGTTGGGTGATGGCAGGACCATGGTTGGATGATGGCAAGAGAGAAAAAGAGAGAGAGACTGAAGTTGCTGCCTACCAGTAGGCGATGGCAGGACTCGACTTGCTCTTAGGTGGTAGAAGGGCTGCTCAAGCACTTTGGAAGGACTGATTCATGCTATTACTTGTTGCAGAACAAAGGTACGATACATTGAGACTCGAAAGAAAGAACCAAGTAGTAGAACCACCAAAACATGTTCAATTAATTATTTACACACAACATCAAAGAAAGCAAATGAAAAACAAAACATCTAATTGATGCCAAAGAATAAGAGATCCTAAATCCATACCAAAATCTAACTGCATGTTCACCCACACTCTAATGATTTTGCAGCCACCACACCATATGGTTTCCATAATTTGGAAATTTCAAGGTCTAAGACCAGTGGAAGGAGATTAAAAAGAACTATACATTATTTCAGCGGTAAAAAGAAGAGAAAAGATGAAGCACAATGGTTTACCAGACAAAGGGTAACGTTGATTAGTAAGTCTAATTTCATGTGGGCTAGAGGTTAACAATTCATCGCTTGAAAAAGAGGACCCGAAAGCCCGCCATTCACCTACCTCTACACAGGGTCAACGGTTGAAGAGACTGATAATTAAGCATCTCAAACCTGCAGATCTGGGCGAAAGTTTTTCAGATTTGATTAGAGCAGAATTATACGTAAGGTCAAACTACCAGACATATGAACCAATATCAAACAGTCAACTTGCCGGAGAACACCACCAGATCCGTTTTCCTATGGGCAGCGAGCGTAGCTTCAACGCCGAAGAATCCTATATATATATATATATATATATATACATATATATATATATATATACATATATATATATATATATATATATATATATATGTATCAATCATTGACATCTTCATTTTGGTTGTGTCAAATCTCTCCTTAGAACGTGCCTGTAACAATCTTTCAGATCATCTACTGCCTGGTTTTTCAGGATATCATCTGGAGGATCTAGCAACCAAGCCATGAACAGGTGCTGTTTAAAACTCTTGCCGTGGATGTGATTATTCCTTTAGGTGGTAGCTCTTTAATTTGGTTTGCTGTGACATTTCAGATATTCGTGTTGCTTAAAAATTGTGTTCATTAATTAAGATCCTCTTTAACCGATTATAATTTTTGCTGGCAATGCTTAGGGCTTGAAAGTTTTGTTCTTTATAGACTTTGATGCAGTTCTTTACTAAACTCACTGCATTTCTTGGATTCCAAAGTTGGGATTGTGCAGATCCACCAATTTATGCCAAGAGAAACTAGCACAGGTGCAATTATTGCACAAAGAATGTGGGAATACGCATAATACAACATTGTTTTGAGTGCTTTTCTGGATTTCTATCGTGCTTATGTCATCACCACTCGAAACTTAGAGACCACCTCTTGGATTAGGTCGTTTCAATGTGTTAATTGTGGGCATTTTTGAGGATCAGAAGCAAATCTTTCCAATTCTGTGAACTATAAAATCTCTTCTAAGCATCTGAAAGAACTGATCTTCAATTGTGGTAGAAGGGCTGCTCAAGCACTTTGGAAGGACTGATTCATGCTATTACTTGTTGCAGAACAAAGGTACGATACATTGAGACTCGAAAGCAAGAACCAGGTAGTAGAACCACCAAAACATGTTCAATTAATTAATTACACACAACATCAAAGAAAGCAAATGAAAAACAAAACATCTAATTGATGCCAAATAATAAGAGATCCTAAATCCATACCAAAAATCTAACGATACTCAAGTTTCATCCAGTGAACATCATACCCATCTAAGAACCAAATGGAAACATCACTGGTCATATTAAAAACAGACAGAAAACAACAGCTAATTTGGTCATTCATTAGAAATGTAATAAAAGTAGGCTAAAACCAAGCAATCAGAATGAACAGTCAAAAACATCTAGATTAACGACCAAAGGAAACGCAAGAAGAACATGATGCAAAACTGAAAGAAACAAAACAGAAAGTGAGGCGAGGGGTTCCCCGCCGGCAGTCCATGTTGCAGCAGAAGGGCCCACGTCTTTATCTTGGCTGGCCAGAGAGTGAGAGCGCAGCCGGCATTTGCCAGAGAGAGAGACAGGGGCACCCAAGACAGAGTTCCCCTCCCGTTTGCTGCTGCCTCTAACTGCCGCGCTATGTGGCCAAGTCATTCACACACAGTAGAAAAGGGCGACAGAAGTGAGAGTGAGAGGGAGAGAGGCCTACTTGGAGAGGGGAACAGGAGAGAGAATGAGAGAGAGAGAGAGAGACACACACACACACACTACCTTGCGAGAAAGAGAGGAACGGGAGGGTCGTGGCTGCACTGCTCGGGTGGAGGCATCGAACTTTGCTGCGGAGAGGGAGAGGAGAATGGACTGCAGCGCATTGTTGTTCTGCGTGTGAGACGACGAGAAAGAAGAGGCAGGGGCTGCGGCTCACTCGCGGCAGCAGGAAGGAAGAGAAGGAAGAGGCGCTCTCCGAGCAAGCTTGCCCTAACGGGCAAAAATAAATTTCCAGAAAAAAATTTCCGTCTCTCAGCTGGAAATTTTTTCCCGGAAAAAAATTTCCAGAATCGACCTCAACGGTTGAAAATATTTTCCTGCGTTTGGTAGGATGGAAAAATTTTGAATTTTTGAAATTTTTTTCTCGGTGAACAGTGGATTTCCGACCCATCAAACGAGCCTTGGGTGAAAGTGAATGCATGAAATAAGAAGGGAAACTATAGGAACCTTTCATCATTCTCTCTCTCATAATCTCTCAAGATTCATTCATGTGAAACATACATTCTTCACTCTCTCATAATTCCTCAAGTCCATTCATTGCAATCACACGTCATACAATCTATGCATGAAGATTGATTTTAATTAAAATGTAGGTCTTTCTCTAAATATGCTTATTATATTGTTAAACATATGAATTAGAGATGTAGTCCATAAGCTTGAGTCATGGATGGGAAACTCAAAACAATTAAGAATTAAGCAAATGATGATGAAATCAAACTTTAAAATATAAAGTAAATGTAAATATCATCCTTTTTCCATAAAATTGTCATAAAAATTAGATGTTATTCTAATTTAAATGGATAAAATGATGAAATTCAATTTTACTCCATATGAACTAAGCATCAAGTTGGCAAAAATCATGTGCCACAAATTCTCACTCATGTCATGAAGTTCTAAGAACCTTTCTTTCTCTCCAAAATCAAACAAAATTTCATATTCTTGTACTACAAGATCCATTCATTTTTTTGGACTATTAAAACACTTTTGATCTTGTTCTTTAAGTGATACAAAGATTAGAATTTTTGAAGTGTTCTTGAGACTCAATCAATCAAATGAAAGTCTGAAAATTGGTGAATGAAATTAGAAATTTCGAAAAGGCTTTTAGAGAGCCGATTAGGTAGGGATATATCATTTTTATTGTTCTTCAAAATATAGCCACTTTGTGGCTGAAAATTGGCATCTCAAATATATAAAATTTGACATTCTTAAGCTAATTCCTATAAAGCATGGTCAAATTTCAGCAACTTGCATACATTTTACATATGGATTGTTGAAATTAACTAAATTTTAAAATGAAATGAAAATGATTTCATAGTCTTGCACTATGAAAATCAACAAAATGATCATCCTTCTTAAAAACCAGTTTGGAAAAGTGTTCCAACCTGATTTTAAAAGGAGAAAATGATTTTTAACAAGAGATTGCACATGTGTGTGTGTGTGTATATACACACGTATCTTACTCTTCAAAATGGAATTTAATCAAGGGACCGCATAACTCGTGAATTATGACGATTCATGGTTGTGTTCTTTTATGTAGGAAGATTGAAAAGTTGTTTCTAATCTCCTCTACCACCCTTGATCGATTAAATTGAAAGACATGAACCCAAATGACTTCAAGCTAATTCATCCATAATTTTACCATGCAAGGGTGGATCACATTCATAAGAATGTATCCATCCCTCATAGACATTTTCATCACATATGTTGCAGCAAAATTATTCTCTCACCATGGGATTCTCTCATAGTAAGGAGTTCAAAATGATTTTTAAGCTTGTTGTTTTGAAAGGGACGTGGCCTTGATGCCCTTTTCAAAATTTGATACATGGGTTAGTCTTTTTAGAAAAGCCGACTCATGCATGTATTATGCATTAATATGTACATTCAATCGTAGGTTTTCCCTAGCTGGACATCATTCCTAACTATAAAATAAATAAAAATAAACTCATCCCACGAATTGCTGAAATTAAAATGAACCAACAAGAAGCTAAAGTATATGAGAAATGAGTTAAAATCACCTACCATGCGGTTGGTCTTGATACTTGATCTTCTTCTTAACTTGTTTTCTAAATCAAGCTTATGAATCCAAGCTTGGATTCGAGCTTAGCAAAGCTAGAATAAGAATAGTTCGCTTGCCGGAATTTGCATTGGAAAAGAAAGAGCTTCTCTCCATTAAAATCCTAAGGGTTTACTTAAAAATATAATAGAATAGAGCTTGGACGAATCTTCTTTCTTCTCCCTGCTAGCTCATTGGCTGCAGCGACTTGGTGAAATACTCAAAAATTTCGTCCCCCCCTGGTGGCCAATGGGAGGCTTATATAGAGGAGAAGGTGGGTTCAACCACCTTCTTTAATTTTCCTTGGAAGATTAATCAAAGCTTAGGGAGATAGAAAATAGATTAAATGAGTTTTTAATGACTATATTTAATCACTCTTATCCATTTTTACACGAGCTAGGTGGGCTGGTTTAGGTTTGGTCAACCTTGGTTCAGACCTAGCTCACGAACTTTGATCAAAATTTTGGACGAAAATGGCCTTGCACACGGTTTTGCCTTATTTTGTGCAATTTTTTTTTCTTTGTTTGAAATCGAGCATGTTAGGTTAAAACCTAGTAACTAAGCTCCAAATGTCATTGAATTATTATAATTCAATTTAAATTTGAATAAAATTTGAAAATTTTATTAAATTTGGTTTGAAAATGATATTTTCATCCAAAACTTGATTGAAGATGGATTTCAATTGAATTAAACTTTAGTTTGAAAAATTGAATTTTAATTTGATATTTAATTTATACATTTGATAAATCTAAATGTATATTTGCCTTTCATAAACCAATTTTATGCTCTATAATATAATCTCAATTTGATCATAGAAGGGCAAAATTGTCCAGATTGGTAAATTTCGACCAATTGACCAAAGTCAAAGCTCATTTACGAGTAGTTTGACTTTGTTTGAGGTAATTTGATGAATTTGATCTAAGAAAGCTCTTAATTGAGCTAAATTGTACTTTGACCGAGCTTAGTCAAAGTGAGCTTTATTTGGTCAAAGTCTATTTTCGTCCATTAATTGGATCGTGAGACAGACCTACCTTTTTGGCCAGGCTGAGCTCATGTTGACTGAGCCTATCTGAGATTTGGGTGCAATAGGGTCAAACCAACTTGAATTAAGTGGGTTTGACTAGCCTAGTTATTGCTTTTCGATGATTGACCCATCTTTAAAGAGAACCTAATTAAAGAATAGAGAGATGCATAAATATTTCTCTTTTCCTAGGTTTTTAGTTATCAAATCATTCATTTATCCTTGAAAATGATTCTTTCATTTAATTGAGAGAAAATATTTTTTTTTAAATGGGGGGGGGGGGCGCATGACCCCTAGGGGGCTCTTGACCACACGGGCTAGGTGGAGTCCACACATGGGTCCCACATAGCAATTTAGACTAAATTACATCCAATTTTCCAATTTAAGTCAAAATTTGAATTTCACAATTGGATATGGATTTGAAATGTCATTTGTAATTGGATTTGGATGTCAAATCCTAATTTGGACATAGTTTGGCCTTGTAATCCTGCATTGGGATTCATGTCACGGGTTAAATTCATGATTTGAATGTAAATTGTTCTTTACATTCGAAATTGGCTTTGCAATTGCATTTTACACATTTTTTTTTTGTGTAAAATTTTGATATTGCTTCAAGTTTGATGTGGAAAAATTTGGGGTGTTAACACATAGAATGTTATTATTTGGTTTGTTACAAGGAATATATTTCTTCCACTGTTTGTTACAAAGAGTCCAAACCCTACCCTCATTCTCGCCGTGCATTCACATATAGATGAAAAATAGAACAACTATGCATGGATATTCTGTAAGCAATATTCAAGAAAAGAGAGAGAGCATTATGAAATGAAATATCATTTCATCTTCTCATCCTTCTAGTGCGCTCGAGCGTAGCCTCTTGACTCTAGAATAGAGATTGAGAGCTATCTCATATGACCATGGGGAAATGAGGAAGAGAGAAAATAGGAGAAGTAAAGCAAGACTATATTCAAGAAATAAGATAACATGATTCAAACATAAAATGAAATATCATTTCATCTTCTCATGCTCCCAGTGCAATTAAGAACAACTTCTTGACTCTAAAATAGAGATTTTAGGGCTATCTTGTATGACCATGAGGAGATAAAAAATGGAGAAAATAAAGAAACCAAAACAATGCTACATTCAATAAAAGAAAGAACATCATTCAACCATGAAATGAAAGGTTCTCATTCTCTCATGCTCCCAGTGCACTTAAGAATAACTTATTGACTCTAAAATAGATATTTAAAGGCTATCTCAAATGGCCATGGGGAGATAAGAGGAGAGAAAATAAAGTAACAAAAACAAGACTATATTGAAAAAAAAAACATGATTTAATCATAAAATGAAAGATTACTTCACATTTTCATGCTCCCGATGCACTTAAGAATAGCTTCTTGACTCTGAAATAGAGATTTAACGGCTATCTTATATGACCATAGAGAGATGAAGAAAGGAAGAAACAATGGAAAGAAAAGAGAAGGATGATGATTGCATACCTCTCATGAGAATGCATTTTGAAAAAATGAACACCTTAGCTTGGAATGATCCTAGATCCCCTTAAATGAAGCTCCAAGATGAGGAGGAGGATGCCTCAAGAGATTTTTTGTGCTCCCTTGAAGAGTTGTAGCTTGATGAATCATGTTTCAAATTGGAGAAAAAGAGAGAAATGGAAAGAAGAAGAGGGAAATGGAGGAAGAGAGCTAAGGAAAAAACTCTAAGTTTTGAAGTGAGAATGCAGTAAAGTTTCTCCGAGGGCTAGCTCATGCCCAAGAAGGAAGATAATGGAGGTTTTTATATAAAGTTTTGGCAGGAGAATTAGACCTTAAAACAAAGGGAAGGTCTGTGCTCGTGCGACGCTCAAATTTTGTCGTTTCGAACGCGAGTCGAATTTCAGGTTTGAAACACTTGATTTGGATCTGAACTGTGGCTTTGGACTAATTTAGATCCACAAATTGGGTTTGTGTTTTAATGAAAGAGCATATCATTTTGAAAAAATTTGGGGTGATTACACTAAACCTGCTCTTATTTACATAAGCAAGATGATTGAAGATCATACCATAAATCATATGCTTTGACTAGGATCAAACACAAAACCGTTCCAAGTAGGTTCAAGCCCAGTTTAGGTGAGACTGAACCCACCCTCTTAATGGACCTACCCTTGCCTTTTCAGATCTTAGATTTCAATTCAAGGCATTGGATTCATATTGTGATCTAAGTCATGATACTAAACACAATTCCATGACATTTGATTTTGGATCTCGAGTATTGGATTATGGTCTTGCATTCTAAATATTGGATCAGGGATTTTGGATCATAAATCTCAAATTATGGATCTCAAACCTTAGAGTTTGGTTCCTGGATCTTAGATCTTGAGTTTTGAATCAAAATTTACACAGTGAGCTTCAAATTATAAACCTTAGGCAAATAGCCATACAATTGGACACAAAGCAAGAAATTTGAATGATGTAATCACCATGATTGGGTATGTTCTCTCAAAATTTGGATTTTAGAAGATCAAATGACAGATACAAGATCAAATTTATTGGATTTCTGACTTTGAAGTTGGGATCATGAATTTTGATTTTTCGTCGCATGATATGATATTTTAAACATCTATGACATTTTCTATCTCAATTTAACACAAGAATTATATAAACTCTAAGAACATGGTAACAAGTTTTGTGATTGGATCCAATCTTACTCCTAATAGGCCCAAATCCCTTAACTGCCCCAAATAGAGACCGTCCTCCAAGTCCATATGACCTAGTTCTTCATGCATCATTTTAGAATTTGAATATGATTTCATTGAGATACGTTGATCCAAACATGAACAAGCATCAAATAATTTCTTCTTATTCATCAGTCCATTTTTGAAATATATTTAGACTTTAGAATATGCACAATTACAAAATTAAGGCAAGTCTACTTTCATAGGATTTGAACAACATTTACACTTAGAAAATGAAACATTTTACTCTAGTCCTCGGTCTGATTACTCTTGATAAAGGCGGTAGGAATGGTCATACCTAATATTGACAGGCTAGGTTCCATCTCTCGCAATCCTGCACAAGGAAAACAGAGGCAAATACAGGTAGTGACATCTCATTTATATGGTCTACATATACAATTGAAAATTTTTACAAGTAAACAACATGCAATCATCTTCATCAGCCTCAATTTGGCATGTACTCGCCCTTGGCCTTTTTTCGAAATGATAAATATAATGTAGGTGTTCTGCGAGGCTATGCATCATAAGTAGATTGGGCATCCCCAAAGGAAAAGGTGCTG
Organism: Nymphaea colorata; assembly: GCF_008831285.2. Lineage (NCBI taxonomy): Eukaryota > Viridiplantae > Streptophyta > Magnoliopsida > Nymphaeales > Nymphaeaceae > Nymphaea > Nymphaea colorata. Next base: position 10,964,980 of record NC_045140.1, read on the forward strand.
AAAAACAATGTCATACGTTCGATCACTCTTCAATGACCTCAATTGGGCATACAAACACTATATATTTTCCAAGCAACAGATTTGACTGGAAACTTAAGGTATAAGCTCTATGACCATTTGACTAACATTTGTATGCACAATTGTAGTCATTCCATGTAATAAATTGGGGACTGTGCAATGAAAAACATGATCAAGCATATATAGTCATTCATTGGCCTCAATTGGTCATGCAATCACCTTTAACCTTTCTTTGAAATAAAAACCGTAATGTTGATGCTATGTGAGTTGCCTTCTTTCGCACTTTCCATTTCATGGTCACAAGTTAGTCCACTTGCTTGAGCTGTATGTACACAGTTTAAGTTGGATATTGCATCCACAAAGAGCTATTTACTAGTATGATCACAACGTAATAGTGAAGATGATCCCCACTTGACTGATTGTGTTTTAGGTCACTATTGAACATGAACCAGGTTTAGGAAGAACGTTTGCTCTTATGTAAGTAGTCTAATGTGTCCCAAAGGCAAAGACGTGAGTAAACAGTAAGCAAATCAATACCTGCACAAAATACCTTCCCATCTAGTCTTTTCTGTCAAATTCAATAGATAAAATCATAAAAGACCAGATTATAGCCATTGTGGCTGAAAAAAAAACATGTTGCTCAAAAATCTGAATTAAATTGAACATAGCACTTGTGGCTTGTAAAAGAACTCAAAAGCTCAAGTTTAGAGAAAACCTTCACGTTATAATTGTTTTACAAAACCTCTTATATAGGCAATCTAGTCATGAAAAAAATTAAAAAGGGCTACTCCAATCACCATTGCAACAAGAAACAAGAACATGAAAAAAGGACTAAGACCATGCCTCAGAGCAAGTAAATCAACCATATCATAACATGAATATCTCAGCTCAAAACTTTAGAAGGATGCTGCCAGAGTACAGTGAGAGTGGGAGGGAGGGAGAGAGAGAGAGAGAGACTGGAAGGACAATAACTGAACGTATTTAGGCTTGGATAAGCTGGTCGAAAGAATCACTGCTACAAAATGTCAGTAGATAAGCTTGACAATGTATACTTAACAAGAACTTAATAACCAAACGAAAATAGCTCACTAAATGAGCTAAAGGACAACAGTTGATAATCTCAAAATGTAAACTACTTTATTCATCAAAATGAACATTACAAAAGAAGACTCAAGGAAACTCACCTAAGCTCACATAGTTAACTTTCATACCCAAGCGCTTCCACGCCCTTTGCACTTAATGCCCTTGCACTTAATCACTCAATCCTCACACACTAGCTTACAAAGAGAGCACACACTCAACACTTTCTTGATTTTTTTGATGCATTACAAAATGGCCAGTCACTTCTATTTATAGGGAGGACAATTCGGTGGTAAAGGTTTCACCACTTTCTAATTTCTTTTTATTATTTTTATGTGTTTATCATTAGTCACTGACTTAGAGGAGGTTCACGACTTTTCAAGAGAGTCGGTGATGACTCTTTACAGTCTGTTGCAGAGGAGTTGCCAGAGTAGGATGATAGAGCTTTCTAGAACAAGAGTCGTCAGAAGAGGTGAATGAGTCGGTGATGACTCTTTACAGTCTGTTGCAGAGGAGTCGCCAAAGTAGGATGATAGAGCTTTCTAGAACAAGAGTCATCAGAAGAGGTGAATGAGTGTGCACAACAGCTCAGGGTTGGGAAGCTGGTTGGAGGAGAGCATTGAGAGTTTTAGGGGAACATGGAGCCATGATTCAGTTGAGGCCGCATTGTAAGGGGTTCCCACTGGAGCTCCGTTTCTGGATGGCAAACTAGATCCGTCATCAAGGGTCCCCACTGGAGCCTACCTGCATTCGTATGGAGGAGGTAGGGAACCAGTTGTTTCGTCTTCCTCCCATCAATAGATGGAATCTACGTTGTGGGTAAATTGGAGGCGAGGAATCTGAATCTAGTTCCAAACCAGTATTGTTTGATTCTCGGGTATAGAAATCCAAATCTAGGTCCAAACCAGTTCTTTCTATCATTTGAGATTGGATCTGATTTGGAGATGCCCTTATATCATATCCAGACTCGTGTTCTTCTCCAAAGCCACCACTAATGCTGCTACCTTGATCAACAATAGAAGATTGTATGCAGACCACCACTTTAGCATACACAAGTGAGCGGTGGGACTTTCTGTGGAGTAGATGCAAACCCTTTAAGGTGATGAATGATTTTGGCATAATGATATATTTAAAACTCATCGAGAACAACCCTTCTCCAACTAGGAGAGATTGACTAACCATGCCTTGAATCTTTCAACTTCACCATTTGCTTTGTATTTGATGCGGTAAACCCACTTGCAGCCTATGGGTTTAATACCATTTGGAGGTTCAACTAGATCCCAAGTTTTATTAGCTTCTAATGCTTCAATTTCAGTTTGCATCGCCATTCTCCAATTTGGATCAAGCTCAGCTTGACTATATGATGTGGGTTCTAGAAGATGTGAAATGTTTAACAAGTATGCCTTATGAGCTGAAGAGAAAGCTGAAAAAGAGAGGACTTGTGAAAGAGGATACCTGGATGAGGACTTCTTTCCAGTAGATGAAAGGATGGGTCCATCTTGAGTGGCCAATCCACAGTAATACTCTTTTAATAGAACGGAAGGTCTAGGCTTGCGGGTTGATCTTCTGAGCATATTTGGCTGAAGTCTAGCTGTCGGGCCAACTGTTTTAGCAAGAGGCTCAGAGGTTTCAATGAAATTTGGTTCTGTTTCAGAGTTGTTTGTTGTTGTTGTCAAATTTTCAATAGGTTCATGGCTCAATGAATCATGATTTTCTGCAGTCAAGGGGTTCACCTGAACTTCATCACTTGCATAAGAGTATCTACTTTCAGCAGCATGAGTCTCATTAATTGGCTACGGAATAACTGAAGTTTGTGGGCTAGTTCTTATTGATTTAAATGGGAACTCTGTTTCATTAAAAAATACATCTCTACTAGCAGAAAATTTTCCAGTTTCAAGATTATACACCTTATATGCTTTTTGACTAAAAGCATAGCCCAAAAAAACGCACATGTGTGATCTTTGGTCAAATTTAGATTTGAGATTTGGTTCTTTTGCAAAACATAAACAACCAAAGGCACATAGATGAAAATACGCGGGTTTCTTTTTAAGTAATTTTTCATAAGGAGTTTTGTTTTGTAAGGCACTTGTTGGGGTTCGCTTGATTAAATACACAGTAGTCAATACACACTCGTCCCAAAAATGCAAAGGTAAACCAGATTGAAATTTAAGAGCTCGAGCCACATCTAAAATATGACGATGTTTTCTCTCAACTACACCATTTTGTTGTGGTGTATAAACACATGTGTGTTGATGAACAATACCTTTTTCATGGAAAAAATCATTCATCTCTTTTGGAAAAAATTCGACTCCATTATCAGTTCTAACAATTTTAACTCAGCTTTATATTGTCTTTCAATCATGTTGATAAAATCTTTTAATAGATGAGCAATTTCATGCTTAAATCGCATCAAGTAAACCCACACTACTCTAGTATAGTCATCAACTAAGGTAATAAAATAGTGTGCTCCAGAAAATGAGGCTTGGGAATATGGCCCCCAAATATCACAATGTAACAACTCAAATGGATGATTTGAACAAGAGACACTTTCATTAAAAGTTAGTCTACACTGTTTTGCTAGTTTGCATACATCACAATAAAATGTTGACATTTTAATGCTAGATTCATGCTGAGAAAATAAATAGTTCTTAGCTTGTGATGGATGCCCAAGTCTAAGTTGCCATATGTCTGATTGCTTGAGACTAGAGTTCAATGCCAACAATTCATGTGAGGGATCGGAGATCTTACACATGAACAGGCCATCTCCCAAATTACCCAGTCCAGTCATCATCCTGGAATTCAGGTACTGCAATGAGCAACCATTGGAACCAAAGATGACTTGACAATTAGTAAGTGAAACAAGTTTACTTACTGATACAAGATTGAACTGAAAATTTGGAACATAGTAAACATTTTTTAATAACAGAGAAGGCAGTAGAGGGGCTTCACCAAAGTGTGTGGCATGTACCACAGTTCCATTTGGTAGTTTTATGGGGTATGGTGACTGTAAGAGCATGACATTGGACGGAAAATCAAGTGATGATGACAGGTGGTCAGAAGCACCACTGTCAATGATCCAAGTGCCTGATTGTGAATATATCATACCTGCAAAGTGAGATTGACCATTGAACGGCTGTGGGGCAAGAGCAGTTTGATCTCTAAGAAGTTGTTTTAACTTATTGTATTCATCCATAGTTAAAGTCGGAGCTTGATTCTTGCTTGGATTAGGCGAAACAACGGACACTGAGGCATTAGATTGCTCCTTATTTCCATCTGCGGTGTTAGCACTACCAGCTCTTTGTTTTCCTCCCTTGAAATTGGGTGGGTATCCATTTAGCTTGAAACATCTCTCCCTCGAGTGACCTGCTCTTTGACAATAAGTACAATAATATTGCTGTGACCTCTTCATATTACGGTTTTTGATATTTCTTGCTTCTCCACCGTATGCAGTCAACCCAACGTGCTCAATCAAGTTGGACTGAACTCTGGCTTCTCGTTGTTTTTCCTCTTGAAGAACCAACGAAAAGATCTTGGCTACAGATGGCAGGGGGTCAAGCAATAGGATTTGCCCCCTAATGGCATTGTATGAGTCGTTAAGACCCATCAGAAACTGGATCACTCGATCCTCTTGCTGCTTTGCTGCAGTCAATTTTGGAGCACCACAAGAGCACTCTAGTAACACGTCATAGGAAGATAACTCATCCCATAATGCTTTTAACTTGGTATAATAAGCAGCTATAGACATATTTTCTTGAGAAAGACGACTAATAGACACTTTAATCTGATATTTGCAAGGTGCTATACTCTGTGTGAATCGATCTTTGAGATCGTTCCATACCTCATGAGCAGTAGAGGCATAGATTACACTATCAGCAAGCTCCTTTGAGATGGAGTTGAGCAGCCAGGATAAAACCATGTGGTTGCATCTTCTCCACGAAATAAAGTCTGGTGAGTTCAAGTTCGGTTGAGGCAGACTGCCATCGACAAACGAGAGCTCGTTTTTCGTAGATAAGGCCATAGTCATAGCACGACTCCATGTCATGTAGTTGTCGCCTGTGAGAACTTGGGAGACCAGCACTGCTCCTGGATTGTCAGAGTGGTGAAGAAAAAAGGGATTTACGCTGTCCACTGTGCCATGATCAGATGCAGGTCCATGTGCAGACATGGCTCTGATACCATGTGAGAGAAACTTGAAAAATGGTAAAAACAGAGTATGCGCTCAGGAATCCTGGACAGAGCAAAGGCTGATTGAAAAAGCCCTAATCTCCATTACTCGAATGGTGGCCTTATATATACAACTCTGATACAGATCAACGGTGGAAATACGAGATTTAGAAAAGTACAGAAATACCCACAAGATTCTACACATTTGTACACTATATATACTCTTTTTAGACATTTCTGTTACAGCAAAACTGGCAAGGTGATTCTCGCGTGCAGGCCTCCATCACAAGGATCTGAACCTGACTTGGAAAGGGGCTTCATACACAGCACGTTTTTAGAATTGCTTCAACGGCCTCTTCCTCATCCTCCGGTGCATGGAGAGAGGCTCCCCACTCTACCGCTTCTTCATCTTCTTCATGTACCTCTTCCTTTGGTATTTCTTACTCTTGTTGAACTTCTTCCTCTCCCTCCTGTACTTCGACTACCTCTCTCCCAAAGAAGGCACAATCTATCTCTTCTTCCCTTATTCTTTTCAATGATGGATTGCTTAAAGTGACAAGTATCTTCTTGATCCATCCGTCCAAATTCTTATCAGGTTTTTCTTCTTTCCTGAAGGCCTCCACTTTGCATCCCTTGTCATGCGCTACTTCCTCCCTTTTCTTCTCATCTTTGTCCCTTCCTCCTCCACTACTATATTCTCATCTACACATTCAATTTTCATTGCCATTTGCACACTATTGTCCATGGCATGTCACCCTAAACACACTCTTCATGTGATTTCATCCCAGCTATGTTAACCTCCTTATTCTTCCAAATATCATAGGGTTTGGGCCTATGTCACCGTGGTTCGCCAGATCCACCCATGTACCGGTACCGGTACGTCGGTACATGGTGGTACGTTTGGATCTGGTTTCGGGTTGAAACCAGATCCAAACCATATCAAAAGAAAAAAAACGAAAACCTAAAACCCCAAATCGCTCGTCTTCTCCATGTCCGCCTTTGAGTTTCTTCATTTGGTCATGAACAACCGGTGGATGGTGACAGACGACCAGTGGATGGTGACGGGCGACCGGCGGACGGCGACGGCGACGGAGGCGACGAATGGATCGGTGGACGACGACGGAGGTGATGAATCCCTAAGAGTATTCGGTCAATCGGTTAAAATTCTTGTCTGTTTCCATTTGTTTGATGATGATGATTTTTGTTGTTTTGGGCGTACTGGAAGCCATGAAGCATGGGTTGGTCTGACTCGAGAGAAGCTGAGTTGTTTTGGGGTTCTTCACTGTTTCGTCTATTTTTCTTGTTGCCTCTTTTGTTAGAAACAAATCAAATTAGTGGTCGGGTTTGAGAGAGTTTTCTTGTGGCCTTCGTACTGCTCCGTGAGTGCTTCTCCCAACTCCTTATTGGAGTCTCTTGTTCTTTGCTCTAAAGGATGTATATAATACGGCTTGGAAAGTGTGCAGTGTAATTGTTAAGTAGTTGTCTTGTTCATTTATAATATGAACATTGGGATTTTGTAAATAGAAAACGTTATAGAAGTTGCAGATACATCATATCTGAATTACCTTGAGCGAGTCAGTCTTCTAAAACTAAAACGCTACTATCTTAATGTGATGGGTGATTTTTACCTTGAATTGGTTTTTCTTTCTTAAAACAGATATCCAATGCACTTTCTAGATGATTGTTGTTGTTATATCTCATGTTATTATGCTTTCTTTACTAGATTGTACGTAGAGAAATATGTTTTTTTGCAATTTTTTAAATTAAAAAAATAATATTATTACCGTACCGCGTACCAAGATTTGAAAAAATGCCGTATCCGTACCCGTTTTCCCGTACCCGTACCAGCACCCGTACCCGTACCTCGGTGACAATAGGTTTGGGCGACAATGTGAAACATAGAATGAAGATTTGGGGAAGGGAAGTACTTGTTCATTCACTACAATAAATAGATGTAGGAATGGGTCCCCAAACAGGTTTGGGGACCATTCTTCATCACTATCTAGAATATATATAGTGTCATTGATTCATTGCCACTTCCCCCTCCCATGATTTCTCAGTCTGCCCTTCCACCTCTATCAATTTCTCCCTCGACTTTCTCCTCTCCCCTCTCCCCCCACTCCTGATCATTAATAATCTACACATCCCCATCTCTCTATCTCTTGGACTCTCTCAATTTCAGGTTCTCTTTCTCCAATCATTGATCACTCGGTTAATCTTGGTGGTCTCTCACTCACAGCTTGCTGGAGTCGACAATTGCCATTTTTCTTAGGTGAAACATAGGTCTTGCCATTGTCTGCTGCTAGAGTAGGGATTGAACAACCTGGAGTATCTTCTCCATCTGGTCTCCTAAAAACATAGATCGAGCAATTTCATTTTCCCATCATAATGCTAAAGCAAAATTTTTGGCTAAAACGAGTAAATACTCTCTCTCCCCCCCCCACTCCCCCCCCACCCCCCCTCTCTCGCCTTCCTTCGTTTGAGCAGTCACCTTCTTTCCAGCCTTGGCAATCGTCATTTGCTTCTATCCAGGACAAGATGTGCTTGTGACGTTCCAGGAAGGGAGGTTGATGCTGTGTTTCCTATGCAACGATGAACTTCAGAAGGAGGTCGACATGCTTTGGGTGCGGTAGGGAGAAGCTTCCTGATGTTTTTTCACCTATAGGTATTCTTTTTTTTCATGCGAGAGCATGGGAGCATGATCATCCTTCATCTAGTGGTCGTGAGTTCCTTGTGAGTACTGCTCGGATCGTCATACAATCTTTGTGGAACCTTTCACAACCTTCTTTTTTCTTGATGACGTTTTGGCGGCTGCTGGTCATGTGGCCTCTCAGCTCAATGCTGAAATGGTGTCCATTGTTGATGGTCTTCGAAATCAGGAGTTGGACTGGGGTCCCAATGCAGGCGTCCATTCCTTCAAAGTAGTTCAAACCTCCGTTGTCATGCGTAGTTCTAAATGTTGGCGATGTGAAGTTTGGTTTGCGACTGCAATGCTTGTTGGTCCAACCATTTGCTTTGTGGATGGCTGTTTCTTCAAGTTTCACGCGTAGCATCCTTCACTTTCCATTCACTTCTCCATGTAGTTACACCCCTTCTCTTCCTCCAAATACCCAACCTCTTCACTCGTCCTTTGAGCCTCCCAATGTTCTGGATTCTCCTCCTTTACCTGAACCTGATCCTCACCCTCTTCACTATTCCCTCTCCCCCTCCCTTGATATCCTTCCCTGCCTCCACCTGAAACCATCCCCAGCCATAGGCTCGACAACCCTTATCAGCTGTCCAGAGCTCGAGGACCCTTTTTCTTGCCCCATTGATGAGTTTCTCCAGTTGCTTGACGCGGACCTTCCTGTTCCAGAGGTTCATGGCCTTGAAGAAGATTTGCTTGCATGATTTGCGTCCATGGCGCTGGGGGTTGGTAAGCCGGTCAAGCAAGGGAAGGCAAGGAGGAGGCAACACACCACTTGTTCTCCTCTATCTAAATGGTCAACTAGAACCCGCAAGCCCCAGATCATTTTTCAATGTTGAGTATTCACATGGACCATTTCCATAGGTAGCCTCCTAGAGGGTCGGGTGGTTCACTATGAGTCATGTATGTTGTAGTGACGCATCCTTTCGTATTTTTCATAAGTCGTATCGGTGATTTAGTATTGTTTTGCATGGGTCATGCTACAGATCGGTTTTAAATTTCCCGAGGTTTCCTAGGCTGGTAGGTCATGCAAGTCTGGCCTCCACTTGCATTGTTTTTGGTCTTTTTGTGTTGTGTACCTCTCTTGTACTCCACTGTCCAACTCATGGTTGGATTTGCAATGTCCAATGCATACTCTCTCTCTCTCTCTCTCTCTCTCTATATATATATATATATATATATATATATATATATATATATATATATATATAAATCTCTTGAATCCATTTTTCTTTATGAAGCGTTCTAACACAGTGTTTCTAGTTGTTTCATTTGTCGTGCAGGTGCATGATGCAATTTGTATTCTTAGAGCATTCTTCTGAACTCCCAGCAACAAGTTGAGTGGAGGCCTAATTGAACGATTTGTTAGATTCATTGTACTCATAAAAAATGAATATAATATTGTCCCATACCTAAGTTTTATGAGAGATATGATGTGAACATCTAGAAACGATGTAATATAAAGCAGCTAATCTCATGAATGAAAAAGCAAGATCGCCTTCAGCTGAATCAACTATAATTGAATGACCAGCTTTAACAAAGGTAGTCAAGATGCCCTATCCATGATTCTTACACAGCCACATGCCCAACATTTCAAGGTAACCTCACGAAGCAAAAAGACGTTTCCCATTTCTATACAATGCAATGAAAGAAAAAATAAAGAAAAAATTGTGAAGAATATTAAGTTTTTCCAAGTTTTTCTTTGTTGAAAGTGATTAAAAAGAAAAATAACCATATTTTTTTTTATATGCAAACACTCGGCTGCTTGTACAAGCTCTAACAAGCATAAAGTAGCTTGTGAAGTTTGTTCTGTTATATAATAGTAAAGTTCTAGTCATATAATTTTGGCACATTTTTTTCCTTCTATTATACCTGCCATGTTGTCAAGGCAGAAACTTCATACATCTTTCAAGAATATGTGGATGTTGTGTCTAAATGCATTGTATTTGATGATAGTGGCCACCTTGCGGCTTTTCAAAGGTCTAAATTTCTGCCCCTCTTAAAGCGTGAAACCAATATTTTGAGTTTTTGCCAATTTTCCATGTAATTTTGGTTGATTACAAATTTCAAAAAACAAAAAACTTGGGGACTTGGAAGTTATTTGTTTGTTTAAACTGATTTTGGATTATTAGGCTGGATTATTAGGTTTTCTTCTAAGGACCTTGAAGCACAAATAATTCTGCACATAGGAAATTATCCATGTTCTGAGCAAGAATGAACATGCACTCGACATGGCTGCACCCCTTCCTAACCAACTGGGAAGAAGTTATGCAGTTGTGGATAACTTTTCTTCCTTGTGACATTGTTGATCAATTGAGTACATAAATACTTATTCAGAGCTGCCTATTTGTGATTGCATCATGATTTATTTATTATCTCTTTTTAAGTCCTGCAAGCTGAGCTGATGCACAAACTTCCCCATATGAATGCAAGAATACCATATATCCATGTGGATATGTACAGGAATCATGATTCTTTATAACTTAAGTCCTGAAAATATTTGCTTCTTGAGTATGTAATTACACCCATGTTCATGTGGCTTTGTTCAAGAATTTGGGATTCAACAATAGGAAAATAATCCTTGAGTAAATAATTGTTGAATTAAGTAAATAAAGATCTCATTGAAGTATATGAAAAGTTAATAATAAATGAAAATGGTATCTTTTGGTTTGTTTATTATTGGATTGATATTTTTTTTTCCCAGGTTGTAGGCACATTGTTTACACATCATTAGAAGTGTCTATTTGTTGATACCCAAAGCACCAGAAGAGAATACAAAAATCACTGTATATAAATGAAGTATTGACTTCTTGATGTCCATTCTGATACTCCTTAGCATCGGTAATTATATCAAAACTTGGACATAGGTTTTGGGATGATTTCCAGTCTTATAATGCAAGTGAGTCGTCATAATCATTTCACACAAGCAATGTAACATTTTATGTTTCATATAATGTGAAATTTCTATTGTTTGTTGTGTTAATTTAAGGCAATTCCTATTCACTAGGCAAACTTTATTGTCTAGTGTCCGTCATTTTCGCCTACTTGTATTGTGCATATAATTCTTTTTAGTTGTAAATTAGGCAAAATATACATGACGGTGTTCTCAAAGAAGGTCTCAATTTTTGAACAAGAAAAGGTGATGAAACAAAGATTGAAGCTGTGCAGGTCTAAGCTGAGATTTTTCATCAAGTTTGTTATTTGTCACTTCTAGCAAAACAATGTTGAAGCTCAGAGATATTCTAACTGTACCAAATTCTTTTTTTCTTTTGGTTATTAATCAGATGGAGGCATAGTCATCAAAATGGAAAGAGCTTAGGGAGTGATCAAGAAGGCCTTGAGAGATAATAAAGAGACATACGGTTTTACTATCCAACATACAAATTAGCCTTGTCGAAAATTGGAGACCAATAGAGATCAAATAGTTTACCAATTGAGGTAAAATTGTCCAAAGCATTTTCTCTTATGTAAAGTGGTGTCTTTTGTCAATAATTGTGACAACTTTTGGTTGATGTAATTCAGGTCTATAAAATTGTTCAAGGTCAAAGGTATTCAAAATGTTGAATGAATTGACATATTATTGTTGTTCTTCTCAAGGTATTCAAAATGTGATACACTGTGAATAGGAAATGCTACAACATGGTTTTCCCTATTGTAATTACCAGGTTGTGTTGGTACTTTTTGTTGCGAGTGTTATAAACACATGCCAGCAATCTTTGTTGGACAGAGAGCATGCAAACAGAGGACAATGACCGTCCCTACTGTGTATATACTCTGAGGCCTATCTCTAAAAAACAGAAAAAGAAGGCCTCTTTCTTAGCCATAGTACTGCCATTATGGCTTCTCAGTATAGGCACAATGACAATTTTATAGTTTTATAATGTATTGACAACTTGGCTTATCAAATACATCTTTTTATAATGTATTGATAACTTGCTTGTTACATTTTTGCAGATGCCTTGCTTGTTAGAGGAGAATGCAGCGTTCCCATCCCAACATATCCACTGTTGGCCATTGAACCTAGAGTAGGCTCAAATCTAATAGACTTGGATACTTTGCACGCCATAACTGGATGCCAATGAGACCCCTTTCATGGTGGGGTGGGGGAGGGGGTGGGGGAGAACAATCTGGTGAAGCAGCTCGCACTACAACAATTATTGAATATAGGAAGCATTTGGTGGTTGAATTTTGATATAGAAGTGCTAAAACTAACAGTATTAGGCAATGCCACTTCCTTTTGATTGTGGTGGTGTTGACGTGTTTTGCATTTCAATGACAGTAGCACTTTTTTGGAATTGAGTCTTTACTTAGAGATATGTAGAGAAAGGAGCTGAAAGACTTAGTGATAAAGCCTGCTGGAGACTTGATTAATCCTTATTATGTTTCCCAACAGAAATTCGTTCAAAAGGATTGCACACGTGGTACCAAAAACCAAAAACTAAAAAGGAGCCATCTAAACTTGTTTGACAGAGAGCAGAGCCATAACATGACTAGTTTGTATTCCTTATTTTCTTCTTAATTCACATTTGACGCTCTAGGTTAACTGTTCAAATATTAAACATATTCATCTTGATCTGTATGAAGGCCTCTATGGTTCATGCTCACTAATGTTTGACATCCATATTTTTTCTCCCACATGGAGCTTTTATTCCCGAGAGAGGAATTAAGGGAATAAATTTTGCAATGGAGTTCCTTCATGTACACCAAGAGGCTTCTAATCAGCAATATGTGTGATGTCAATATATATCTACTAAAGGTGAAAAGGTGGTTGTTATTGAAGGTGGTGATACTAGAATTTGCTGCATAGGCGCATCAATTTGGCATGGCTACCTAAGTCTCAAGCACCAGTCAACCAATGGCCACAGGTTTTTTTTTTCTCATTTTTTGGGATAACCTTTTCAACATGTTATAGGTTAATGTTAGCCGAGTTTGGGTGCATTTTGACTCCAATGGAAGTCTACAAGACTGCATGCCGTTGGCACTAGGCATACGGTTCTTCATCATCTCTCTCAATCTAGCTCTAGTGTTGTTTTATTTCATTGTAAGCATAATATTTTAACATTTTAATTATGAATTTTATTTTGGTTTGCAGGTGGGAAGTTGTGAAACAGGAAGGAGTATATTGATTTATTTCTCAATTATGTAAAGGATATATTATCAATTAGTAAATTTCATAGTTTTTGTTTAACTATTGTGTATGTGTGCATTTGTGTATAAATATAGGAACCAGCGGGGTTATTGTTCCTGAAGTAGTAATATATATGGTATTAGGAACAGACGAAGGTGATTATTCCTCTACATGTTTTCAAATGCAATTAGCATTTAAACTTTTAGGAACATATATTGATCGCTAATCTTAGTGGATCTTTCATTAGGAACGGTCATGACCATTATTAAAAGTAATTAGGAACACCACCTTTAAGAATGCTTCAAGAACTGTCGCCCAGATGTTCCTAACTTCTTTTCGGAATCTCGCCTATACTTTTTAGGAACGGTTTCTTGCTATTCCTAAAATTATATTTTGTTCTTGTGATTGTGTTGATAAACTTTGAGAGAGCTCGATGGCGGTAATCGAACACATCTTCAGTGCTTCGGGAGGTGCCTACAGACTTCTTCGGCATCGTGCATGTGTTTGCTCTCTCTCTAAGCTTAAATAATAACATGCTTGGACGTTGCGAAACTATACGACTTTTGGGTAGCCCTTTGGGTAGCCCCCCCATTAATGGAGATCAGTTTTGGAATTTTCCTAATGCACGGCATTTGATGTCATTTTACCGCACATTGAAGATGGTGGGGCAGTTGTGACTTTTAAATTTTAAGCTAATTCGGCGGCTCTTCATCCCGATTCTATTATTGAATCCTTAAGCGTCTTGATACCACGTGACAACATCACAGGCCAGTGCCAAGAGCCAGCTTCGTCATTACCCTAAATGTCTAGCAATATATATATATATATGTATATATATATATGTATATATGTATATATATATATATACACAATCTGTCTCTTTCTCTTCTCACTTTAATGTTCTGACGAGAATGATGTCTTTAGAACAGCAGGCAAAGGTAGGTAGAAGGAAGGGGGTTGGGGAAGGTGTTTAATAGAGAACCCTACAACGTATGTGGAACGAAGCTGTCACTTTGTTAAACTTTGTGGTTGGCGTTTGTCCAGCAACAAGGCATCTTTTGTGCTTGAAAGTTATTGTCAACCCTTTCATCATTATTGTCACACAATGGATCGGGGTACAGACAGGCCTAACTACTGGGTCTCAATTACTAAGGATGTCAATAAATTAACCTGAGTTGGATCTAACCAAACTTCTTCCAAAAAAGAAAAAGGATAAGGAGAAAACTGGCTAAAACAATAGATTGAATATAGATTTAAAGAAATGACATTCTATTGGATTTAGATTCAGATTTGAATTTAAGTAAATATCTGAAAAGATTTAGAGTTGGAATTAGATCAAATTTAATTTTAAATAAATATCATATATGTAATATCCATTTATTTTGAAGTCGGTCCTTAACATATATAGTGTAGTTTGGATTCAGTTTAGAAGTCAAATTTGGATTCAGATGTGAATTTAAAAATCATTTGGGATTAGATTTACATTGTGAATTCAAATTCATATCTCATTTTAACTTTTCTTCATTCATATTTGAATTTGTATTTGGATCCGAACATATGAACATTCTAAAAGTGGACAGGGTTAAAATCACATTTGATTCAAACCCAATCAGTTGACTTCCCTAGTCTGAATTTAAAATGCAAAATGGATCATATCCAAGCTAAGAGTTCGGAAACAATTTGAGGAATCTGGTTGTAAAGATTTTTTATTTTTTTTATACATATTGCGTAGGATCATTTCAGTCGGGCCTCGAATGCATTTTATTTCTTATAAAACAGCAAGTCTTGCATAACCTTTTCTTATCATAGACAAACGACCCTTTTAGCTAAAAACCGAAGGCCTTACACATAATGTGACTTGACCTTTCCCTTTTTGCTTGTGACTTGGTTTGACATAGAACCTCGAGGCTATTGACGCCACCCTTGCGGCCTATGCAGGTTCAATTTGTGAAAAAAGTTCATGCTACATAGAAATTGAACCAACAGCTAGGCTCACATGAGCCACTGGGCCGACCAACTATGCCAAGTTTCAAGGGAGTGAAGGACCTATTTGGCCAATATTATAAGAATCGAAATAAACAAGTCTTTTCAAGGAGGAATGAAGAAGTACCGTGCAGCATTCAACTGGTTTTTGACTTCTGAAATCAAAGGAAAGGATCCATTAATGTTGGTCAACCTAGAACTAACTGGTAAAGACACATTTTTGGAAGCCGGCCATGAGAGTGGTTCCTTTATCAATCCGTGACATGTCCCGAGGACAGTGAACACGCCACAATAGGATATAATATGCTAACGTGATCATTTTTAACATTAAGAAAAAACTTGGCACATTGTTGGAGGTTGAGATGAAATCGCTTTGCAGCCAGGCGAATAAAGAGGGGGAAAGGGGTGCAAAAGTCTATGAAGATCGCACCACCTACAAGAAATGAGCCAGTTGGAACGCAAGGAGAAATATGAGTTAGCTTATGATTCGGCTTCCGCTACATTTTATGGAACAAGCTCGATCTCAGATGAGCAAACTCTAAACAACCCTTTGTCCATCCTTTTTGGCATGAATCAGCGGATTCAGTTCACTAGCTTATAAGGAGTGCCTTTTTCACTATCTTCAAATATTAGAAGAGTTTTTTATTTTTAACATGCATATATATATATATAGATGCACTTTTTAATGAAACAAATATGAGCACAAACCTTTACCAATTAAATATATGAATCGTTTGATTCACCAAATTAAATCTAGATTAGATTTCGGGTAAGCCAGAGGTTAATAATCCACCGCATAAAATTAAAGGGTCCCATAACTTTCGGGTCATGGGTTGCATTATTGTCAATGATGGCGATAGTGTATCCTTTAACTTATATATTGTGCTCCACTACTTAACACAAAGAGATATAGCACCCAAAAAAAAACTAGAGACCTACCTCTTTAGAAATCTCTATCCCAACAAGTTATGGTATGCTCTTTGAAGCAACACTATAGGTTCAAAATCGAATTTTTAAGAAGTTGTTTCTACTTTACTCTAAGGACAGTGGGACCTGATTTCACCATTTATTGTTGGGGACCCTCCATGTCACGGGCTGACAACTTCGGCCCGTGCGGCGCGGCAAGAACCTTATTGCCGCAAGCCTTCAAACCACCGAACGGGGCGCAAAAGTAGTTTGAGAAAACAAGTGTATAAAGAATGCTTGTGAATAAAGAAATCTCGCAATGTATTCGCTTGGAAAATTAGTACATCACGAGAAAGATAAGTAAGGAGAATGATCTCGACTTTACTTATGTAGGATGGCCGAGGCCTTTTACAGGATTCCCATGTCGACCACCCAAAACAAGAAATCCCAATACTTGACACTTAGACCGGTGGGAGGGTACTCCCTTACAAGTAAACATGCATAAGCAAATGACTCAACATAAGCAAAGGAAGCACAATGCAAAACAAAGCAAAGGACTGTACAGACTCCCAGACACAGGGGAACAGGCTCCCCCCTTCAAGTTATGCGCCGTCCTCGGCGCCAGCAGTTTCATGATAGGCCTTGACTTCCAGCGGGTAGCGCTGCTTCATGCGGAATGCATACTCCCAGGTGGGGTTGTGTTCGCCTATCCACTTCACTTGGTACTTCTTCGGCTCCCCCAAATAGTTTGTCTTGTGCCGAAGAATCTCTTCCATCCGACGGTCCGCCGCTCGCTTGGTCGGCGGGGCTCGCTGCAGGATCGGGTCTCGTTCGGGAACGCTTCACTCGGAGTCTTCCTCATCGACATAGAAGGGCTTCAGGTTACAAACATGGAACACTGAATGCACCTTAAAGTCTGGCGGCAAGTCTAGCTTGTAGGCTAGCTTTCCGATTCTCTTCAGCACTGTGAAGGGTCCCTCATACTTGCGGATCAATGACCTGTGTCGACCACGAAAAATGCCCGTGCGATTAGGATAGAGCTTTACGAGGACTTGATCACTCACTCGGAATTCCATTGGCCTTCGATTCCGATCTGTAAACTTTTTCATCTTTTTGGCGGCCTTGTGTAAGAACGCCTTAGCTATTTCCGTATGGTCCTGCCAATCGCGAACGAACTGGTAGGCAAAAGTGGGTCTTCCCTTTTCTTGGGCTGCAATGGTATGCGGCATCAACGGTTGTTGTCCAGTGGTTATTTCGAATGGACTATGTCCAGAAGACTCGCTCTTCTGCAAATTGTAACAAAATTGAGCTACATCCAACCATTTCACCCAATCCTTTTGATTCGCACTAACATAGTGTCGAAGGTATTGTTTCAACAATCCGTTGATTCGTTCAGTTTGGCCGTCCGTTTGAGGGTGGAAACTTGTTGAGAATAATAATTCCAAACCCAACAAACGAAATACTTCGCGCCAAAATTTCCCTATGAAGCGAGCGTCCCGATCACTGACAATGCTTTTCGGCACGCCCCAATGCTTGACAATATGCTTCACGAACAACTCAGCCGTCTTTTCCGCGGGACATTCTTTATAGGTTGGGATGAAGGTGGCATACTTTGAAAATCTATCCACAACCACAAGGATGGAGCTGAAGCCGTGAACTTTGGGTAAGCTGACGATGAAGTCCATGGAGAGACATTCCCATGGACGTTCTGGAATAGGAAGAGGCTCCAGGAGACCGGCAGGCTTCTGGTTTGTTCCCTTGTCCTGCTGACAAGCATGTTTTCACATATGCTTCAACGTCGTCGCGCATCTGTGGCCAGTAGTAGCCACGTTCGAGCAGTGTCAGTGTCCGCTCCTGGCCAGGATGGCCAGCCCATAACGAGTCATGACACTCCTTCAGCAACTCTCGTCGGAGATTGCCCCATCTAGGCACGAACACTCGTCCGCCATTTGCCATCAAAAGTCCATCTTGTAGCCAAAATCGTCGCGTCTTTCTCGCCTCCGTTGTTTTGACCAAGTGCTTGGCCACTGGGTCCTGCTTCATGCCTTCTCGAATCCGCCCGAAAAGAGCACCATCGAGTTGCGCTTCGGATGATGTTGTCCGAGTAGCTGCCAACTCTGCCTTCCGACTCAGTGCATCGGCTACGACGTTTGTCTTCTCTGCCTTGTATTCCAAGGCAAAATCGAATTCTGCAAGGAATTCCTGCCATCGAGCTTGCTTCAGACCCAACTTCTTTTGAGTCTGGAAGTAGCATGTAGCTACATTATCAGTCTTTACCACGAATTGGGACCCCAATAAGTAATGCCTCCATGTGCGAAGACAATGAATAATGGCCGTCATTTCCCTTTCATGCACGGAGTACCGTCGCTCCGCGTCTTTCAGCTTCCGACTCTCTTAGGCAACTGGATGACCTTCCTGCATCAAAACTCCACCAATGGCAAAATCTGATGCATCCGTGTGGACTTCAAATTTCCTTGTGTGGTCGGGCAACCTGAGCACAGGCTCCTGCGTCAGGGCCCTCTTCAACTTGTCGAATGCATCTTCTTCGAGCTCTTCCCCAGCCCAAGTTCGGTTTTTCTTCAACAAATCAGTGAGAGGCGCAGTTATCAAAGAATACACCTCAATGAATCGTCGATAGTAATTCGCCAAACCAAGAAAAGAGCGTAGTTCCGGTACATTGGTTGGCGGTTTCCAATCTCGAATTGCCCTCACCTTTTCTGCGTCCATTCGCAGCTGACCTTTTCCCACAATGTGACCGAGAAAACTGATTTTCGATTGGCCGAATAGTCACTTCTCGCGCTTCACATAGAGTTCGTTTTCCTCCAATACCTTGAACACTGTTCGCAAGTGTTCCACATGGTCCCTCATGGAGCTGCTGTACACTACAATGTCATCAAGATAGACTACCACGAACTTATCTAAGTACGGATAGAATATCTTATTCATTAGAGTCGAAAAAGTGGCTGGGGCATTCGTCAACCCGAACGGCATTACCAAGAATTCAAAGGCACCGTAACGAGTGACGCAAGTGGTCTTTGGCTCGTCGCCATCAACAATCCGAACTTGTCAATATCCTGATCTGAGGTCTAACTTAGAAAACACTTGAGCTTTGCCTAGTTGATCAAACAGGTCTGCAATCAAAGGTAAGGGGTACTTGTTATTCACCGTTACCTTGTTCAACGCTCGATAATCCACACATAGCCTTTTGGAGCCGTCATGCTTCGCTTGGAATAACACTGGTGCACCAAAAGGAGCTTTGGAGGGTCTGATCCAGCTAGCATCTCGTCCAACTGTCGCCGAAGTTCTCTTAATTCTGCAGGGGTCATTCGATATGGTGCCATTGCTGGGGGTTTGGCACCAGGAAGGAGTTCGATGGCATGATCCACCTCACGTCGAGGTGGCAGCCATCTAGGGAGCTCCGCAGGCATTGTTCCTGCGAATTCCGCTAAGACAGGCGCAAGCGCCTCTGGGACCAAACTAGGGGAGTCATTAGTCACTTCCCTGATTGCCACCAAGTACGTCTCTTTACCGTGCTTGAGGCCTTTCTTCAACTGAAGGGCAGATATCATTGCGGCTTTACCCTTATCCCTCTTTATCGATGTTACTGGAACCATATAAGGGGACTTCTCATCCATGATACTGATACTGCGTAGGTGCGGCATTGGGACAATTTTCGCAGTACTGAGGAGCTCCATGCCTAGGATCATCCGGAAATCATCCATCGGGACCACCGAGAAGTTGGCCCTTCCTGACCAACTCTCAATCTTCACAACCGCATCTCGGGCCACTCCGTCGATGGGTTTGGCCTCTGAGTTCACCGCCTTCATGCGTAACTCTCCCCTCTCAAGGGTTAGGCCTAGTCTCCTCACCTCCTCAACTGAGACAAAGTTATGTGTGACTCCCGTGTCTACCATAGCCAGGGTAGACCTTCCATTTACCAGGATTTCCAAGTACATGAGATCGTTAGAAGGTGTTGCTGTCACCTTCACTTTTTCCTCCCTTTTTATGGTGTTCAGAAGTTGAAGTACACCCATCTTTGGTCATTCCCCTTCTTCACCTTGTACCGCATTAGCAGATTGCCTTGAAGAGCTTGCTTGAGTGTCCCTGTTTCCACGTTTTGGACATTGCCTTCTTAAGTGATTGCCATCACAAAACCAACATTTCAACACTCTATTCTGAGAGTTGTCGTTTCTGTGAAAGAAAGTTCTTCTTTCGACTTGGCGCTGGGTTGATGGTTCATCTTTTTGTTCCCTTCGATCATCTTTCTTTCCTCCATGGTCAGGCTTCCTCGACGGCTTGAAGGCGTTAGTGTAGCTCTTGCGCTGAGTATCAGCCAAACGTTCTGCTACCACATAAGCATCCTCCAAGGTCTCCGGATTACTCCTTTCCACTTCGGATTGTGCCCACGACTGAAGTCCCAAAATAAACCAGTTCAATTTATCTTGTTCTTGCATATCTGGCACATCTAACATCAGCCTTTGATAGACCCTCACATAATCTCGTAAGGATCCGGTATGTTTCAATTCACCAACCATCCGATAGGCATGGCGTGTCGCATTCGGGGGCATGAAGTAAGTTCTCAACTCTCGCTGAAAATCATCGAAAGTGTCTATTGTGCAGATCCCCTTTTGAATGTCGAGCCTTTTCCTTCTCCACCATGCCACAGCGTCGCCTTCTAGCAATATAGCCGCAGTCTTGACTTGAAGGTCGTCCCCCATAACGCCTTGCAAGTCCAGGTAATACTCCACTTTGAATAAAAAGTTGTCGATCACTCGACTATCCCGAGTTCCATTGTATTTAGCTGGTCTCTGAACGTCGACCCTCGCTGGCCGATCGTCACCTCCACCTACAGAGATTTGTCGCTGTAGTGTGCGGTTCTTTACCTGAAGTTTCTTGACTTCAGCCTGTAACGCAGTCAATGTGCCAGTCAGTGCCCGATTCATGGCCACTAGGTCGGCCATTTGTCCCCGTAGTATCTTCATCTCGTCCTTCATTTCCCCGAAGGACTCAGCTGCATTACCCAACGCTTCTTCATGAGTAGTTACATCGGTAACCAGCTTGTTCACCATCTCGGTCAGGTCTTCCTGACCCTGGGATGTACCCATCTCGTCAGAATGGGCTACCCCCTTGCTCTTGGCACTTCGCAGATTATATTGAGTCGTCAGGGCTTTTCCTCTTCGATCAGCGATCGTTGGAGGTCTCTTTCGATCAACGATCGTCGGCGTGTAGTTGTACACCGACTATCCAACCGCTTTCCCAGATTGCCGAACATGGCTCTGATACCAGTTGTCACGAGCTGACAACTTCGGCACGTGCGGCGCGGCAAGAACCTGATTGCCCATGCCTTCAAACCACCGAACGGGGCGCAAAAGTAGTTTGAGAAAACAAGTGTATAAAGAATGCTTGTGAATAAAGAAATCTCGCAATGTATTCGCTTGGAAAATTAGTACATCACGAGAAAGATAAATAAGGAGAATGATCTCGACTTTACTTATGTAGGACGGTCGAGGCCTCTTACAGGATTCCCATGTTGACCACTCAAAACAAGAAATCCCAATACTTGACACTTAAACCGGTGGGAGGGTACTCCCTTACAAGTAAACATGCATAAGCAAATGACTCAACATAAGTAAAGGAAGCACAATGCAAAACAAAGCATATAGACTCCCAGACACAGAGGAACACTCCACATAACCGCATTTTAGGGCAAGGACACTAGACCTTCCCTCTCTTAATAAGACAGCGTAGAAGGAGTCAAAAGCTGGTGAAATCACACCTTGTGGCCCAGAAGGCTGATGTAGTTTTACTTTACTGCAGGGACCTGCAGTCCTCATACTTCAGTAACCTGCAGTCCTTCTTTGCATCCGAGAAGACTTAAGGTCCATTCATTTCTTCTCATTTCTTTGCTTTATCTCGAGTTAAAGCGGTATCGGATTTAGGTGTGTTGCGATCTCACTTTCAGCTGCAATTTGTTATAAAATAGTGTATATTTTATACTTTTTAACCCTTTCACAGTTCAAATAAGGGGTATTTTTGTCACTGACACCTCAACGCACAATTTTTCGTGGACAGTTTCGCTCACCTCGACCATAAAAGTGGAGAGTAGCACCAGTGGTCCTCGTACGATCAATAACCAAACAACCGTCTTCTGCTACTTAAAATCTCTGAACTCATGGCAGAGACAGGCAGATCTCCATTTCCTAGCACCATTTTTATTATCCTTCATCTCCTTCTGTCTCACCTTTTCGTCTCTGCAACTTCGGGTGGAAGCCCCTTTGTCTTTAATGACTTCCGTGGTTCCAACCTGACCTTAACGGGGTCTGCTATAGTCACAGGCCCTGGTGCTCTGCGCCTAACCAACAACTCGAACATCCTGTCTAGTGGCTACACCGGCCATGCTTTCTACCCTATGCCTCTGCGTTTCAGGGACCCGTCACTTGTTAACAGAACTTTCTCCTTCAGTAGTCGGTTCATCTTTGCCATTGTTTCGGAGATGCAGAATTCCGGATGTTGCGGCTTTGCGTTCACTGTGGCGCCCTCCTCCGATCTGCCCACAGCTGTAGCTGGCAACTTCATGGGCCTCGTCAACAAATCCACCGACGGCAAACCCTCCAATCACATATTTGCAGTTGAATTCGACACTCTGTCGGGATCGTCAGCGAACGATCCCGACGGTAACCACGTGGGCGTCGACATCAACAGTGTGACCTCCAACTTCACTGAGCCTGCGGCTTACTACACGGATGAGTCGACGAATCAAACGATTAATCTGCAAAGTGGTGAAAGCTTGCAGGCATGGATCGACTACGATGGCGTTTCAGGCTTGATCAACATAACCATAGCTCCTCTGTCCCACCCTCTAAGGCCTCACCGCCCCCTGATATCTTACCCTCTAAATTTATCTCCTCTTCTGCAAGAATTCATGTACGTAGGATTCTCTTCCAGCACCAAGTTGCTAATCAGTGAACACTATATCCTAGCATGGAGCTTTGCAATCAATGGAGAAGCTCCACCTCTGGACTTGTCAAAACTTCCCCGGTATCCAAAGATTAAACCGACTGGGAAAACCTCTAGACTCCTGCCATATACTTCAACCTTAGCACTCTTCCTTGTCACCACCATAGCCATTGCTTCCTATCTACTGTACAGAAGGTGGAGGCTTTATTCAGAGTCGGTTGAAGAATGGGAACTGGATTACCCTCACAGATTTCCCTACAAGGAACTTTATAGAGCAACCAAAGGTTTTAGGGAGAAGGAGCTGTTGGGCAGGGGAGGTTTTGGCAGTGTTTACAAAGGAGTTCTGCCCAGCAGCGGCTTGGAGGTTGCAGTCAAGAAGGTGACAAATGGTGCCACACAGGGGATGAGAGAGTTTGTAGCAGAGATATCAAGCTTGGGGAGGATGAGACATAGGAACTTAGTCCAGCTGCAGGGTTGGTGCAGGCGTGGAGAGGACCTGCTGCTGGTGTATGATTTCATGGTTAATGGAAGCCTAGATACCTTTCTTTTCAACCAGCAAAAGGTACTCCTTTCCTGGAAAGAAAGGTTCAAGATTCTCAAGGGAATTGCTTCTGGCCTGCTGTATCTGCATGAAGGGTGGGAGCAGGTGGTTGTGCACAGAGACATAAAGGCAAGCAATGTATTATTGGACGCTGACATGAATGGCAAGCTCAGTGATTTTGGCCTCGCAAAGTTCTATGACCATGGAAGCAACCCCCAAACGACTCGTGTTGTAGGCACACTGGGTTACATGGCACCTGAGCTCTCGCAGACGGGCAAGGCCACGACGAGTGCCGACGTCTTCTCCTTTGGCGCATTGCTTCTTGAGGTGGCGTGTGGAAGGCGGCCCATGGACTATAAGAAATCTGAGGAAGAAGTCATGGTGGTAGACTGGGTGCTCATGTGCTGGAGGAGGGGAAGGATACTTCATGCAGTGGATGAGCGGCTTGGTATGAATTATGTAAGGGAAGAGGCAGAATTGGTACTCAAGCTTGGCATCCTCTGCTCTCAGGCTGCACCTGAGGCTAGGCCTAGCATGATGCAGGTGGTTCAGTTTCTCAAACGGGATGCATCCATGGAGGACTTTGTAGTTGAAAATCTAGTCATGGAGTCTGATTGTAGGAGCTTTGAACAGGTAGTCCTCGCATACCCTTCTTCTGACAGGTTGTCGCTGAGCTCGCTTTGATCGAACTGACAATCATTTCTTCACTGTTCGAGCTAACAAGTTAACAAAATTTGAGCCGTAGCCGCTTTTTGCAGAGCAGTATGTGACTTTGTTGCCTTGATTGCTTACTTACTTTAAACAACAGAAACATTGTGCAGTTTTAATAGTTTCCCCGTTGAATATGTATAATTCCAACTTATGGCCCTGAGAGGGGCCGCGTTTGCTTCATTGAGTTGGTATATAATCTGCAGAATGAACGTGGAGCTGAGTTTGCTTCATGGTGTCTGTATATACTTCACAAAACATGCGTCATTCATTGAATGAAATGTCCTCATTAGTGTACTTCAGAGTACATAAGGCGCATTCTCATATAGTGATCGTGAACTAGCAGCAACATTTAGCATTCCGATATTATTATCCAAACAAAACTGTTGGCAAGACTAAAACATGTTGATCGTGGACTCGCATACAAGAAATCCAGTAAGGCCAATTTTTATATGTTAGCAGACAAGATATCCAAATGTTCCTTTTCCTTCGTTTGCCTTTCCCCTTTTCCAATTTCTGCAGAAAAAGAGGGAGAGTCATGGTCTTAGACATGTTCGCCAAGGGTAGGGATTTTATATCCCAAATTGAGCTTCCAGACAAGCATGGCAGGACTTCTTTCCAAAATGAATCGTGGATATGACAAGCGCAAATGCGAAAAGGCTGGTTTCACTTCACAAAAAATAGTGCTTAATTTATCCTGTTCTTGACATGAGTTCAGAAAGGGCAGGTCCCTCTTTCAAGTGGAGTCACATCAGAGAGTCTGATTTTTCAAACACATGTTTGGCCTCGAAGTCGTCAGAAGGTGGAAGGGTCCAAGGATTTCACAAATATTTTCTTGGCCTAAAGTTGCAGAAGTGGCGAGTGGATTAGAAAATAAACAAGCAAACAAATAAAAAGAAACTTGCCATAATTTGAAGGACAACGTAAGTGAAATGTTTTTCTCTTAATCACGAACTATGGCATGTGCAAATCTCCCCGCCTTGCCATCTCACTTCATTCGAAGTGGCAACTGTTCGGCGAATAGATTGAGTTCAATCCATGTTTTCCACCAGTTTAAGCATGAATTACCAACACCTCTCTCTCTCTCTCTCTCTCCCTCTCTCTCTTTTCTATAAAAGAGATTCACACGCACAACATATATCTGAACCAGCCTTTGTTCTGATAAAGTGATGATATTTCCATAACATTGGCAACAATATTTGTCATTGCAGCCCTAGGAACAGAAAAGAGGATCATGGTGGGATTGCTTTTGAAATGTTCAAGTGTATAAGGTATGCATCTCAACTGATCTCTTTTGTTCTTTTCACCGATAGCGAGATCAGAAGAGACGTCTGATTTTGGTATTCTTGACGCATTTTCCTTTTCTAGTGGACCAGAGGCCTTCGTTGCTTTCTTTGAATCATTAATGTGAACAGGGCGGGGCGTCAACAGGATATGTATTTACTCTCTCAGATCATGGGTAACTATCATCTGACTTGACTTGGAAATTTCATGACGAAGGGTCGTACCTGCTTTGAAGAAATCGGAAGCTATCAACTCATTTTGACAGGTTCAAATAATAAATTGTCTTCGACTTTTTCTGATTTTGAAATCTATAAGTATTCATATGCAAATGGATTAAATATGTGACTGTAAAATACATTAGATGTGGGTCCGCAATCAGATTTGGTGACCAATTCGTCAATACAGACCGCTAAGTTTGCAGGAGATTTTTCTTCGCTGTCCACATGGTGAAGATCACTTCAAATCCAAACCACTTGATGTGGATTGCTTCTTGGAGGTAAATCCATGTAAACTCAAAACTTCCATGTTTAGTAATCAGCCACACCAGACTCCATAAATTTTATTTAAGGCTAAACGATGACCTAAGACTAGTAGATGCACTAAAAGAAGGAAGGATATTGTGTTTTTGCAATACATATTCCTAAAATACGTGAGCTAAAACAAGTATTTTTGGTTTCATGAGATATAGTTTAATTATGGATGTTGTTCCTAGATCTAACAAACATAATTATTATGATTATGAAATCATATCCCGGTGTTGTTGAAACAGAACATTATAAGAGCATGTATTCTAAGAAAACATTGTTTTTCTTACCGATACGTACCCCCTTGGAAAATGGATTGTTCTCAATCATCGGTCGCATTTGATAGGGAGAGAGTGGGAGTGAGAGAGTTTAACAACTATTTTAATCTCATGATTATTTAATAGTTGTTAATATATATATATATATATATATATATATATATATATATCTGGCCGTCTATCGGCCTCCTGTGGCTGTCCTTAGTAGGTTTGATAAGATTATTCGTAAGTTTATCTGGAATGGGGATCGACCTTCGGATCGCCTTGCGCATTGGGATGTGGTTGTCTTTCCGCGTCTTCTTGGGGGGGCTGGGGTTACCAACCTTAGTCGGGCATGTGAGTCTTCTCTGTGTTCTTGGTGGTGGCGTCTGGCAACTGAGCATTCTCTCATCACCCAATTCATTTGTTCCAAATTCGACATGCCTTCCCCTAGCGTTTGGAATTGTTCCATCTCTCACCCATCTCCCTCTCACTTTTGAAAAGACATGTTTTCTGCCCTTCTTCTTTTCCTCCGCCTTGCTGACCTCTCTTCGTCCACATCCCCTTCCTGGCCTCTCTCACCTACCCGCGAGTTCACTTTTTCTTTTTGCTACCTGACCTCCTTTGGTCCTTCAGTAGCGTCACTCCCACCCCGATCCCTTTGGTCTCCTACCCTCTCTTCTCGTGCCATTGCTTTCGTCTGGCTTTTTCTTACTGGCCACATCAACACTTTTGACCACTTACAGCGCCTCGGCATCAGTTTGGCTAACCAGTGTTCCCTCTGCTGAGTCTCGGGTTCACCTTTTTACCTCTTGCCCTTTCTTCTTTAGTGTCCTAACTTTTACCTGGCTCTCTCTTGTTAGTAGTCTTCCAAACCCACCATCCATTCGTCTTATGTTTCTCTTTTGTCCTTCCCCTCACCTGTCTGCTTCCTGGGGTCGTGTTTGGAGGTCGTTGCTCATTTCAGCTTGGTGGCGCATTTGGGAGGAGCGCAACAACAGGGTCTTCAAGGACACCTTCTCTTCGTCAGTTTGTGTGGCTCGTCTTATGCAGAAGGATGTCCAGTTTGCCAGTCGGTTAAGGCACCGCGGTCCGTCTGCGGCTAGGTGACGGTGCCGCTCCTTCTTTCTTCTCTATTCACACCTTTCTTCTCACTGTGCATTGTATTGTATATTTCGTCTTTTGCTTTTGTTTTTGCAGATTGCTTTTGTATCTAGGAGACGTCTTGTCCCTAAATTTTGTTATATATTTTTCATTTTATCGGCTCTCTCTCTCTCATTGCGTTAGATCTATGACAATGGATATACACAACTCAACGGAGAAAGTCGATTTAGAAAATCCACCCAACCTTTATAAAGTCATGTTACATATCATTCGATGATATTGACCAAGCTAGTCTACACTAGTTCTTCATGGTGTTTTAAAGCTATGCAAATCAATCCATTGACTCGGTTTGATTCAGACCAGCACCCGGTCAGCCTACTAGCAAAACTCTTTTGCAGTCAAAACTTACAAGGACTGGGCCATAACTGTGCCCAACTTGGCTTGATTTGATCAGCCACACAAGTCTCCATATTTTTTATTTAAGGCTAAACGATGACCTAAGACTAGTAAATGCAGTAAAAGAAACGGAAAGTTCGCTTTTAGGATGTTCCCATTTATTTAGGTGCCAATAAGAAGAATATTGTGTTTTTGCAATACATGTTCGGATAATACATTATCTAAAACCATTATTTTTGTTTAATGAAATATAGTTTTATTATGGAAAAAGCTCTATTTTCCTATTTATTTGTTGATTGCTTTTTTTTTTTTTTAACGCCGAATGCCCAACTATGAGTGAAAAATGGTCGGTTCACAGGTTATTGGATATTCAAGGGATCGATCACTTAGCCATGAGCTTGCAGCATCACATCAATTGATTTATCCTGCAACGTTTCCATGTGAGTTTGTTAGGCACTTATTCTTACGTCTTATTGTATACGGTGTCAAAAATATTGTTTTCGGGTGCAAAACGGCGTGCTCAAATATACCAAGACAAAAAATTATTTTTTTCAAAAAAATTTCGGCAAACTTTTAAAAAGCGAAAATAATTAAAAATAAAATCTAAAAAATATGGAAATAAAATTCTGGTAATTAAAAATATAAAAAAGTGAACAATGCAAAAAAAGGAAAAAACCATAAAAAACTATGAAAAAAGGCAATACGGATGAATAAAACGCCAATAATGCGTGTTTTTTTTATTTTGACATTTTGCAAAAAGCATGTCATTTTCCCGTTTATTATGGCTGACTTATTTTTAATATTTTTGTCGTTTTTTTTTTTTTGAAATAAAGCACGTTCATTGGGACAATGGTTGTGCGAGTTTTGAGCTTCAGGCTTTTGTGGTTGGTTCGTGTTGACATTGTCCCTTGAAGACTGCCCCGTTTTGCCCAAGGCTAGCTGGATGCCCTTAGCATTCAAAAACAGGGTTTTTGATGAAATGAATCGTTGGTGACACATGTACCTGGCTTCTAATGAATGCTTGGTAAGAGAGCCTGAGATAAACCGTAGGGGTTTAGGATTCACACGATGTCTTCTAGGGAGTCCCCTGGTGATCCCCAGGGCATGCCCTGAGGAGGACCTGTGGGAGCATCTGAAACCTATAGAAGCTTCAAAGCATATTGAAACAGAGGAAAAGGAGCAGAGGACGATGATGATTTTGGGAACCGATGCTTCGTGGGTGGACATCGTCTCCATGCAGGAGAAACCGAACCTGGCAGACCTGCCAGAAGCGACTGTGCAGGTTAGGGAGGAAGGGCTAGTTGTAACGCTCCACCTAGAAGCTTGTTGTTTGCTGGTATGTCCTTTCTGCTTCTCGGCTATTACTGGTATGCTGGGTGGAAGCTCATGGCCAGGGCTTGACTAGTACGTGCTTGAAGAAATGAGAGGCAAATAAGGAACCCTAGGTTCTTTGTGATTGGCAATGGGCAGTTCATGATTTTTGTCGACTCTGAAAAGGCTCTGAGAGTCGTCTTGCAGAAAAGAGAGTGGATGCTGGGGTCCTAGGTGCTGGTGGAGCCCTGGTCAGAAGATGAAGATTAAGGAGGAGGAGAAGGTTGTGATGTAGATTCAGCTCTCAGGTCATCTCGCGTTGTGGTGGAATGACTCGATCCTCTTCCAGTGGATCGCTGGAAGATATTTGAAATGGTCGAATAGTATGTGAGTCCAAAAATGAGAAAAGGATGTTCGTGGCATAGAGATAAGGAGGTGATCTCTCAACTTCCATAAAAAGATAATGAAGAATCCGTTATCTTTGGGAGAAGATAGATACAGATCTGATGAATTTTCCTCACCAAGATTATTGGAATCAATCAAGCCTATCGATATCTGCTAGAGGATTCTCTTAAAATCTCTCATAAAACTGTTTCCATCTTAATCTAGTGTATTCAAATCTATATAAGGAGTTGTATCCTTGCTGTAAAAAAACACATAAAATGAAGAAAAAGAAAACCCCTTTTTCTCTCTCGTGGATGTAGGCTAATAAGCGGAACCACATAAATCATTGTTATACTTTGTTTCTTCTTTGTATCCCTTATTTTTGTCATATACGTTTTTTAACATGGTATCAGAGAAAGGCTTACATGAGCACTAGAGCTGATTTGTGCGAGAATAGAGGATGATTGAGCTGCTGCCAGAAAATAGAGAGTTACCGGTGAAAATTTTGCCATCACGGCGACTGCGCCCCCAATCTCCAACCGGAATTGGGATTTTCTGCAATCTGGTGACTTGTTCCCTCAAATTCCTTTGTTATTTAGTTTCCTGTGTTTCGTATTGATCAATTCTGTATTCAATTGGGAAAAACAACAATTATGTCGAGGGCAAAAGGCGGCAGAGAAATGAGTTGACGTCCTTCAAACCAGTGGAATTGACTATCGAGCAGGTTTCGGCCTGAAACCTGAGTTCTTGGAGGAGTTACTAACGAAGATTCAGATCAATTTGAGCTTCCAGGAAAGAATGCCCAAATTCAAAAGTATTGCCTCCTTCGAGAGCTGAATGTGTTCACCGGCGAGGCGGAGCCTCGATTGCATCCCCAATTCTTCCACAGATTGGGTTAAGTCTATCAATCCGATGACGAATTCTAACTACAGACTCATACTGAATATCTCCTTAACTGGATTCGGATTTGGTGTGGCTTTTGAGCTGAATTTCCAGCTACAGAACCTGTGGTCGAACATTCCCAGGCGCTGTGAACAGGTGCTGCTGCTGAAAGTGAACGCATCCGCCGGCGCTTACCAGTGATCGTCACCCCCAAAATCTATCATCTCCTGTGGTTCAATTGTCAATCTGGTGACACTTCTTAACCTAGGAACTCTCTGCAATTATTCTGGTGTCCAGCAGTAACTTCTGTCTTGTTCTAACTTCTGTCTTGTTCTATTGGAGCTTAGAAACTGCACCCGAAGTGTGAAGTAGCTGTGTCGAAGATCGCTGGCCAACTGCTTCCCCTGCTCTCCTCCACCACCGCTTCTCCTTCTTTGATATAGAACTGTTTTTCTCATTCTCGGAAGTAGCGGGCATTCAATTTTTTTGATCATGGCCGATACCCTCAACAATCAAGCAGCAGCAGCTCTAGCAGTTTGAAAGGAGGAAACGATCAAAGTCATGGGATACTTAAGATCATCTCTATTCTTCTCAACGACACCAATGATCTCAATTGGGCTAAAGCTGCCCATCTTTTGCTGAGTGGGCGATCTAAAGTGGGATATATATCAGTGGAAAAATCATGCCTCCAGCAAAGGATGATCCTCATCATGAAGATTGAGAATTTGAGAATGACATGGTAATGGCTTGGCTTATAAATTCGATAGAACCTCACATCTCTAGCTTATTTCTATACAAGGAAACAACAAAAGATGTATGAGATACTTTGAAGGAGATGTACAACGAGCAAATTTATCTTGCCCTTTAGGCTGGGCATCGGGTCGGGCCGGCCTGGTAAAAATGTGAAAACCAAAGCCCGGTATAGGAAACGGGCCAGCCCGAGGCCCGGCCCATTTAGAAACGGGCCGGGCCGGGCCCATGCATTATCGGGCCTCGGGCATAAATCAAAGGCCGAGGCCCGGCCCGGCCCGATTATTAAAGCGCCGGGCGGGCTGGACCGGGCTTTTGGGTGGGTTGGGCCGAGCTTTCCTTTTCTTCATTTTTTCCCTTTTTTTAAGTTTTTGAATACCCTAACCTTCTTAACCCTAACCCCAATATCGAAAAGAGTCAATATGGAACTGGACAATGGAAGCCAGCCGCCGCCATCCACTTCCCACCACCAACCTCTGCCGGCTACAGCGGACTCTCCACGGCCTTCTTTCTCTGTCGCCTTCGCCCAACACCTCCTCCTCCGATAAACCCATGTTAACAGTGACCCATAGAGGGAAAGATACACCCACGTCTAACAAAAAAAAAACAGTAAAATCTGATTTTATAATTGATTTTCTTAAGTGATGTTTCTTTGGTTCCATGGTTTATTGTGATATATGGCTTTTCGCTTATTCTCCTTTTGGATACCAGTAACTCAATGTCAAACTCAGCTTTAGAAGTCATGGAGATGTAACCGCCCCTCTAGAAGTGAGCAAATTGCATGATACTTGGCCAGAGAAGCACCTCTATGAAAGACTATGGGTAAGCTTGCAAGTGGGAAGATGATTATATACCATTAAAGACTTCTGTAGGACCTGTGCTGTATATCTGCTTTTCAACTTCATGCTGAAATTAGTTTTTGTCTTTGTTTAGGTGAGTGCGAAGGAAGTGAGAGAACATTTCAAATGGATGGACACACTAGACAAACTGTTAAGTATGCTGACTGCAACTTGTGAACAGAAACCTCAGCCCCGAGCAACAATAGTAGTAGACAAGCCGACAAATAAGTCGACTGCAACTTGTAAACAGAAATCCTAAAAGCAGAGCCAGGCTGCATTTCAGTGTCTTGTTGATCAAAATTTTGGAACCAACAGGTTGGACATCCGAGTTTAGCTTCGACAACTAGTGTGCTTGTTAATTGAGAAGAGAACAAAATACACTTTCTTAGTCTTGTAAATTGTGCTTGTTAATGGAGCAGAATAACATTGTGGATGTACTCATATTCCCAATCTTAGGCTTTCCACGTTTTTTCCAGATACCACTTTCTTAGTCTTGTAAATTGTATTTGACTTTTTTTTAAATATGACGACTTACCTAACCTCTACCAAGTTGCATTACATACATTAGTATTGGTTTCAATAATCAATGTTTTTGGTTTGTTTTGTTTGAACCAATCTAGATTATCTATTTGAAATCATCATAGTTTCAAATGAAAAAAATCAGGTTTACCTGCTATATAAGCAGCACATATATATATATAGCGGTGAAGAAATCACTACTAAAAGAACTTCCTTTTGCAACCGCGTCCATCATTGCCAATAACCAAAGAAACTATTGCCAATGATATTATTGGGAACAACCCTTATCCTAACATAAGACTTTTCCCTATGCTGAAAAGGGCAAGGGCAGCCTTTAGTTATCTGCTAGGGCAAGAGTCTTTCCCAATAATCTCATTGGCAATGGCATTAAGGCTATTGGCTACGATAAGAGCCATTGCCAATAGCATGTATTGTAGTTGTGACTCATCTTAGTGAAGCTGGCGACGATGTTGCAGAATGATTGGCAGTTGATAAATAGACAGGCGCTTGGAGTCATTCACTTGACACTGGCCAAGAACTGTCACTTTCAATGTCGTCGATGAGAAGACCACCGCGGCTTGATGAAGGCGCTATAAGATATGTATGAAAAACCCTCTGCTTATAATAAGGTTTATCTTATGCATCGTTTATTTCATTTGAAGATGACTGAAGGTGCTTCAGTTGCTGATTATATAAATGAGTTTAATGTGATCATGTCTCAATTGAGTTCTATGGACAATAAATTTAATGATGAAGTTCAAGCCTTCATTCTTTTGTCATCGCTGCCTTGAAATTGGGATGCGACTATAACTGTAGTGGGTAGTTCTAGTGGGTCTAACATGTTAAAATTTATCGATATTCTAGACCTGACTTTGAGCAAAAATATTCATATAAGAGAAGCATGAGAGACTTTTTCTGTTGCCCTGAATATTCAAGGTAGGGGAATGACGAACCAACACAATCAAGAAAAGGCAGACCTAAATCGAAAGGAACGAGTCCATTCAAACCTCGAGAAGAAGGATGCTGGAACTGTGGACATCCGGGTCACCGAAAAATGATTTCAGATTACTGAAAAAAAAAACCAAAAGCAAGAAGAGGAATGTGCAAATGTTGCCACAGAGGACATACATGATGCCCTAGTCTTGAGTCTGCATAGCTCTATTGAATCTTGGATTTTAGATTTTGGTTTATCTTTTCACTCTACTTCATGTAAGGAAAGTATGCAAAATTACTTTTGCAAGCAATTTTAGAAATGTCTATCTTGCAAATGAAGAACCACTAGATATTGTAGGGAAGGGTGATGTCCATATACAAATACAGAATGAGCATGCGTTAAAACTGAAAGTTAGACATGTTTTGGGTCTAAGGAGAAATCTAATTTCTATAAGTCAGCTTGACGATGAGGAGTATGTCACTATGTTTATTGTAGGATGTTGGAAGATAATCAAAAGTACAATGGTTCTAGCATGATGCAACAAACTAGATACTCTATATATGATTGTAGATATTAAAGACACAATGGTTGTAACAAAATGCAATGACAACTCATTGCTATAACATTACATACTTGTACATATGAATATAAAAAAGGATGAAAATTATGGCAGCAAAGAACAAATTGTCTGATTTAAAATTTGTAGAAGTTGGGCTTTGTGAATACTGTACCTTTGGGAAGCAAAAAAGGGTTAGTTCCTCCAAAGTCGGGTGACCACTGAAGGAGGAGAAGTTGAAGTTAGTGTACACAGATGTTTGGGCACCAGCCCCTGTTTGTTTACTTAGAGGATCACTCTATTATGTTACATTCATTGATGTTCTCTTGGAGAATCTCTCTATTATGTCACATTCACTGATGACTACACCCAAAAGGTATGGATTTATTTTTTGAAAAAACTAAATCTGATGTCTTCGATACTTTTAAAAGATGGAAAGCTGAAGTTGAAGATCAAATTGACAAGAAAATGAAATGTCTACGATCAAAAAATGGATGTCAATATGATGACAATGAGTTCAAGGACATTTTTGCAAACAATGGAATTCAGATGGTGAAAACAATTAAAAAAAAAACATAACAAAATGGGTTGTTGAACACATGAATATAACCTTGAATGCAAAAAGGGTCAGGTGCAAGAGATTGCATTTTGGTCTGCCCAAGTGCTTCTAGACTGACACCATTAGTACTCTGCCCTATCTGATCAATCAATGACCCTCTGTTCCCTTGAATTACAGAATACCTAAAGAAGCCTAGATAGGAAATGAGGTAAATGTTTCACACTTAAGAAGTTTTGTTTGTGTTTCTTATGTGCATGTTGACTCTAATGATAGAGATAAGTTAGATGTAAAGTTGAAGAAATGTTATTTCATTGTTTATGGCAATGATGAATTTTATTATCGCTTCTAGGATGATGAAAAAAAGGAAAATCATCAGACAAAAAAATGTAATTTTCAACGAAACAACACTTACAAAGATAGGGACAATCTTGCTCTGGAAAGGACAAAAAAATCAAGAAGCAAGTAAAGAGTATGTTGAATTGGAAGAGGTTTTTGAAGAGAATATAGTCAGAAATAACTTCAAAAATGTTGAGAACAACCAATTGAAACAAAATCCTAGAACGCCTCAAGCACAGTTGACGAGATCAAGTAGGACACCAAAACCAACTCAAAGGTATTCTCCTACCTTGCATTATTTATTGTTGACTGATGCTAGGAACCAAAATGTTTGTATGAAGCAATGCAGGAAAAAAATTTTGTCAATTAGGAGTCAACAATGAATGAGGAAATGAACTCCTTGCACATGAACCAAACATGAGTGCTAACTGAGGAATCAATTTGGAGAAAGGGCTACGCATAATAAATTAGTCTATCGAATAAAAGAAGAAACTGATGGTAGCAAGAGGTACAAGACAATGGTAGTGGTGAAGTGTTTTTAGCAAAAAGGATGTATTGATTACACTGAAATATTATCTCTATTTGTTAAATTGACTACGATTCGATTGGTGCTGAGTTTGGTTGCAGCCGAAAATCTAGCAGTCATCACCTTGCACAATCTCGCACATGTTACATCATATACGTATCTTACACATTGATTAAGGCACAATCATTATCTCATGTGGATGATCTCACACAAGTTGTCTCTTCATGCAATCATATCTTATATGTAAGACAATGTACTAATGAACAATAAGGTGCACTGTGAAGGCCATATTGTATGTCATAATA
Organism: Nymphaea colorata; assembly: GCF_008831285.2. Lineage (NCBI taxonomy): Eukaryota > Viridiplantae > Streptophyta > Magnoliopsida > Nymphaeales > Nymphaeaceae > Nymphaea > Nymphaea colorata. Next base: position 11,000,617 of record NC_045140.1, read on the forward strand.
TCGGTTGTATGAAGCACCGTGAAGGCCATAGTATATGACACAAAACACAAGCATCAACATTTTCTTCTTTTCTGCATCAACATATTTTCTTTTTTGCACTTTCTTCACCTTTAGATCCTCTGCAAGTGCTTGTTCGATTTCATTGAAGGTTCATTCATAAAAAAAATTCTTGCAAGAAGCCATTGCCTTTGTCATTTAACGCCAACGAACAAGAAAGCACAATGACATTATTATGAATTCACTATCTTTTCTTTCTAATGACATTCCAAGCATTTTTGCTTCAAGACCAAGCTTTCTTCACCTGCAACCTCTCTTCAATAGGGACCTCTCTCTCCTTCTTTTCTCTTACAGATCCTCCTTCATTGCGAGAAGCAATACATGTTATGAATGCATTTTCTGTTCGTGCAATATTAGGGCATTGAAGTAAACATACACATTGTACATTCTCTGTCACAAAGGTCAGAACTGAACTTCATATATAGATAGTAGGGCCCACCCCCTATGTATGCTCGTTGTTTGCACAGGGTAGTGCATAGAACTCACTCTCTCATAATGGGCAACACTTGCATGTCAGGAAGTTTGCTTGTTCTACTGCTAACTGCATCCGTCCAACTAATGGAGGCTTCCCTGCAACGATGACCTGATTTACCACTAGAAGAACTGCATCTTTGCCCACTTGCTATGTCAATTATGTGGGGCATTAACCTAACAAAAACAACGTGAGCCCTTTTATGGGTTTTCCATCATGTTTCCCAATGCATGAACTCATTCATTACTTAAGTCATTGCTCATTTTTTTAATTTTAAGTTCTTTATTTCCATATAATGGACACCTAAGCATTTTCTTGGGGAGGGCATCATGATGCAGATGACTGCATGTAGTGTGCCTTAGGCAATGGCATAGCCACATTGTGACTGGTGTGGGCATAGCCATTAAAAAATAGTAAAGGCATAGTATGAGATAATGAGGTAGCGCTATTAGTGAGATAAAAAAACGAAGACACTTTTTTATTGCTTAAAGGGGTATATTGGTGATAATGATGCATGTACGAACTGAAAATTTTACCTTTATCGAATCCTCAAATCTCCTTTTTGTAGTTTCCTTTTTTTGTCCCTACAAAAAGCTTCTTTTTGTATTCATCATGGGTATTTTCTGTCACTATTAAAATGGTGCATGAAATTTCATACATGGAGACGACTTATATAACCAACTTCGACTTAGCAGAGGCAGTGTGTCTTCAATTTGGTGTCATTCTTCTTTCCATTGACCTCAATAAACAATGCCCATGGAATTAATCTAATGACAGAGCTCTCAGTCGGCCCCCCATGCCTAACAAACTATACTATGCCCCTTGGGGTATGCACCTTTTCTTTCTTTTAACGTTTATAGCCAGGTTCTTAGATTTTTTTTGTTCCAAAATTATCTTCCTGATTTCACATCACTCCAAGAATAATTCAATCAACTTTGTTATTAAATAAATCAAAAGAAGATTTGGTGCTAACTGCCAGAGTAGCTGCGCCATATGAGCAGTTAAGTTTCCCAATAACCATGTATTTAAAAATCATAGATGGATCACCTAATCTTGAAAAAACACGTCCCCATAATTTTTTTAAAGGTCATGTTCATGAATAATTCAAGAATGAAGGACGAACAAGCTCGGGCAGCACAAATTAAAAATATTTTGGAAAACTTGTCAACCAACCGCGGTTTATTTAGTCACCACAAAGGTCTCTCTCTCTCTCTCATATATATATATATGCACACGAGTTGCCTTTTCATCCTTTATGCCATGAAAATCAAACTAGAAGCTTTATTTTCCCATGCCGCTATATTTTCTGTTTATATTTTGCAACAACTTGTGGTTGAGCATATTTTGGTATCCGTTTATCAACGGCAAAAAGGACATCCAAGCGGTAAGCGACATTTAAATGTTCTATGTGGATATATGTGGCCATATCAATTAGCTGACTGGTTGGATCTATGTGATCACCCTCATGATCTTGAATCCATTTAGCTAATATTAAGGGGGTCTTTGATGAGGCCAGAATTGTGGGATTCTAGAACTAAAATTCTGGTTTTGGTGAAATAGGAATTATGCTATCAAACAAAGAAATTGATTCAAGAATTATAGGCTCATCCTTGAATAAAAAATATGGAATTGTAATTCTACCATAAGGGGTGGAATTATGATTCAAGAATTTTAGAATCTTTTTATTTTTCTTCAGAGTACATGTCATGATAGTCTTAATTCATTCATTCTAAAATTAATTTTAATTCTTATTTAATCATTTTTCATTCTGGAATAAAAATTCCAAACAGTCAAATACAAAGGGAAATTAGAACTTAAATTTTCATTCCAATTACTAGTTTGAAGTGTAATTTTGTTTCTACAATTTCAATTTTAGAATCAAAATTCAACCATGAAATGCCTGTAATCAAATTTAGTTTGTTATGCATTTCGTAACAGAGTCTGAGTCCAAATCCAATAGCCGACTGATATTGATAAAGATTAAACCTGATTACATATACACGTGAGATCTTATGTGAATCTGTAAATTTGATTTTAGTATGATTACATATTATCCATTTAATTGATTTAAGTAAATGTTGACAATGAACATCAGCCCTTCAATTTATTTTTAAGATCATAGCAACAAGGTTAATTGCGAAAAAAAAAAATCTTTAAACATCACATTTACACAGTCTAATTTTTGTCTTTTACATAATGGCCTGGTTTCTACCAATTTCCAGATGTACATATAAGTAAGTAATTGGTAAATAACAGACCATCATATGTATATATAAGTAATTGGTAAATACCAGACCTCTTAGGTAAGAAATAAAAACCAAACCTCATAAATTTATGATAAATAATATTTTAAACAAAATGTGATCTTAATATGTTTCTAAAAACACTAATTTATTTTAAATTATGTTTTAGCTCAAGTTATTTTTGTAAAACATTTCATTTTTCTACTATCAAAGTTTCGGTGTCATATGAGCCATTTATTTTTTATTATTAAAATAATATTATTAAAGAAAAAAAAATGATAACTTAATACATGTTTCCTCTCAAATCAACATCAAATCCTTTTAAGCTCACATCTATAAGGTTAGATTGCGAAAAAAAAACAAAAACAAAAAACACTTCAATGTTTAGTTTTAATTGGTTTGGTTTTTATTCCTTACTAAAGTGGTCTGGTAGTGACCAAACTCTTTCTCTCTATCGATATATATAGGGAGAGAGAGAGAGAGGGATTGGACACTGCCAGACCACTTAAGTAAGGGATAAAAACCAAACCTCTTAAATTAATGTTAAAAGGTGTTTTAAACAAAATGTGAACCTTCGAATGCATTTGCAAACACTAATTTAATGTAAAATCATGTTTTGTTTTAAGTCATTTTTTGTAAAATAAATTGATCTTTGTACTATCAATATTTTGATACTATAATAGACATTCATTTTTTATTATTTAAAAAACATTATTTAAGAAAGAAAACAACCAACTTAATACATGTTTCTGACAAAAACAACCAACTTAATACATGTTTCTGACAAAAACACTCTTAAGATCATATCTACATGGTTAGATTACAAAAAGAACATTTTTATAATTAATTTTAATGTCTGTTTTTTGTCTCTTACTCAAGTGGTCGGGTTTTTAATGATTGATATTGCATATGATTAAAGTAATTCATGTGGTTGGCCAACTTTAAGGCTTTAATAATGTCAAATATAAGAGTAGGTGGCCAAAAACAGGTCAACCGTGACCTATGGGCTTTGCATCTCTACACAGTTGGTTTTCGTTGATCATTATAGTAATAGATATCCAACTAATGACAAATCTCTTCATGAAACTCAGACCTCGTTTCTCAAAGGTTTCTATACATATATTTACGATTCAAATTTATGATGTCCTTTCCATTTGATATATAACATTATATAAGTTTTTTTCCGTCTAATGGAGCAAGTACATTCTATAAGTTGTTGGGTAAAATCTTTGGACATACGCATCTCTAATCACGAATAAAAAATAAGGCATAAAATGTCTAAATTTATAAAAATATAAGAGGGGCTTTAAACGGTACTATCAGAATCGGCCTGAATCACGCGATTCGAATGGAATTGATGGCAACTGAATTTGCTTCTGAAGCCAGTTCAACAGTGCCACTCCACAGCCTTGAATTTCTTTTTTTTTAATATATGTTCAACATTTCTTATTTTTATTATTTTTGTAAATAAATGTGTTTGTTCTAAAAATATTCTATGACATTATGGCAGATTTACAACTGACTCAGCTGAATAGGTGTCGAACACTGGTTTTAGAAAAAATGGTTTTTCATTGGGTGGACATAACTTCATGCATATAGATGAAGACATTATGATTCATGGCATGGGGACAGCTTAGAACTTTTGACTGAAAATAGCTGATTATCATCTTAAAAATGGTAGTTATTCGTTCTTTAAGTATTACCCGGGTAAGTTGAAGAAGAAGAAACCTACCTACTGCTTCCTTCTGAAATCAGAATCAGCCATTCAACTCGCCTGGTGTGAGTAGGCAACGGGCTCGACGTCCATTGACGTCACTCTTCTCATGTCGAAGACATTGAACCACATTGCCTTTTCCAGTGGGATCTTCTCTCATGCCAAGCTCAGACATGGCTCTGTCACCACCAAACGCCCTTCTGTGTGCTTCTCTTCCTCTTCCTCTTCTTTTGGTTGTTCTTCTGCTTCATCTCTCCAAGTTTCATGCTTTGACTACCAACAGTTTCATCTACGACAATGGCTTTCGTCCAGTCAATCTGACCTTAACAGGTGAATCTGTGATCACTTCGTCTGGCGCTCTGCAATTGACCAATCGTCGCGGTCTATGGAGCATGGGCCATGCGTTCTACCACGATCCTCTGCAATTCAAGGATCCTTCAGATGCTTCGAACACCACTGCATCTTTTAGCACTCAATTCATCTTCGCCATCGTCTCTGGAATTGAAACGCTTAGAGGCAGTGGTTTCACGTTTGCTGTCGCCCCTTCAATGCTGCCCAACACAACTGGTGGAGACTATGTAGGCCTTGTGAGAAACTCCAGCAATGGCAACTTCTCAAATCATGTATTTGCAGTGGAATTCGACACGGTTTTGGGGACATGGTCGAGGGACATTAGCGACAACCATGTGGGCGTCGACATCAATGGAGTAATATCCGACACCTCCCAAACTGCTGCTTATTTGACAGACGATGGTGAGAATGAAACGATTGATCTGAAGTCGGGGAAGATGATCCAAGCATGGGTAGACTACAATGCAAATGAAAAGTTGCTTAACTTAACCCTAGCTCCGATCCCATTTGCCTCCAAGCCAATCAGGCCTCTTATATCATACTTTGTTGATCTATACCCTGTTCTTCTTGACGTCATGTACGTTGGTTTCACTTCCGGCACCTCGAACTCTGCGAGCGGTCACTACATTTTGGCATGGAGCTTCACAATCAATGGAAAATCCCAGGATCTGGACCTCTCAAACCTCCCCAAGATCTCCAAGAAAGAAGTACCAATATGGAAGTCTGCTAGTTTCCTGCCTTATACTACTGCCTTCACAGCACTGTTTTTCATTATGCTTGTTGAACGTTACTTCCTGTAACAGTCGAAGAAGATCGCCCAAAATCAAGGAATCAGAGATTGCCCAAAATCAAGGAATCAGAGATCGCCCAAATCAAGAGGATGAGTTGTTAGACGTTGAAGATTGAGAAATCACAACGAATTAGGAATGATGATCTTGTACGAGCAGAAATCAGGGATATGATCGTTTCTTAATTCTTATCTAATTGCCTCTATATATACCTTGTAAATGATTCATAGAAAGACAATGAGAAATACCATTTCTTGCTCCTCACCATCGTTCCTATTCCTCTTATTTTAACATGGTATCAGAGCCAGGTTCTGTGATTTTGGATGCTGGTCGTCTTCCCCTTTTTCTAAGGGCAGCCCTTGTCCTCACTCGAGCGTCTTCTCTGTTCGAGTGTTATTGCATCGGCCGATAGAACCCAAAACATACCGTCCGCTCGAACGTCTGCTTCTCTGCATCGAAATCACCTACTGTAGAGAAATCACCCGTTCGAGTGTTTCTGCATCTGCATTGCTGTGCTGCAAGTCCTGCGCGGGGGAAGGGAAAGGCCGACAGTCACTAACCGTCTATAGGAAACGGTGTTGTTGCATCCAGAAGTTTGAGGGTTTCTGGGGCCCTTGCTTCTCTGCATCGCCCGAGCCTTCTGCCGCTCGAGCGTCTCTGCTTCTCTGCATCGCCCGAGCAGAATGTCCGAGCATCTCTATCGAGCGTTCGCTAGATCCCTCTGCCGCTCGGACGCCTCTTCTGCATCGCCCGCTCGTACGCCCGAGCGCTCCTGAGCCCTCTTACCGCTCGATCACCGCATTCTGCATCGCCCGCTCGAACGCCGGTCCCTGCATCGCCTGCTCAAGCACTCGCTCGAGCGTCTGCTCCTGCATCGCCGGCTCCAGCGCTCTCTCCTGCATCGCCCCTACTCTCGCGAACAAACGGCACAAGCGCCCTCTTCGCTTTTGTCTTTCTTTAAACCTTATTCTTCCGGTGGTGGGTGTGCACCGACCCTGCACCCCTAATCTCGCCTGAGCAAACTTGACAAAATCAGGGCGCAATTTACAAGGAAAGCTCCAATCCTTGTGAAATTTGGGGCGTCTACTCCCTGCGGTGTCCTCTCACTAGAGACTTGTGAAGGGGTCGTACAAGCATCCAGTTAATTAATTTGTGCCACATTATGGCAGATCTTCATGGAACGTCAAGTAATTCCATGTCATCAACCACTCAAGAAGATAGTCCATTCTTTCTTCATCATTCGGACAACCCTGGTACGTGTCTTGTATCTCAACAGCTCACTGGAGATAATTATGAAACGTGGAGAAGAGCCATGACCATGGCCCTTTTAGCCAAAAATAAGATGGGTTTTGTTGATGGTTCTATTCCGAAACCCACAGGTTCCCACTCTCTCATTGTTTCTTGGGAGAGATCCAACAACATGGTACTTTCTTGGCTGCTGAATTCTCTTCACAAGTCCCTAACTTCAACAGTCGTTTATGCCACAAACGCTGCAGATGTTTGGCATGAATTAAAGGCTAGATTCTTCCGGTCAAATGCTCCACGTCTTTATCAAAACCAACAACAGATTATTAACTGTAAGCAGGGACAATCTTTCATTAGTGCGTATTACACTCAAATCAAGGGCCGTTGGGATGAGTATGATTCGCTTGTCACTCTTCCCACCTGTGAATGTGGAGCCATGAGGAAAGCACATGACATTCAAGAACATGACAGATTAATTCAGTTCTTGATGGGGCTGAATGAGAGCTATGGAGCGATTCGTAGCCAGATCTTACTCATGGATCCTGTCCCCAACACGTCCAAAGCTTACGCCCTACTGGTTCAAGAGGAATGCCAACGTGATCTTCACGTTCCCCTACAATCTGACAACATTTCAGCAGCTATTGTGAAGAAACAGAATCATGACAACAACCGCTTTAAGAGTCGAACCAGACCTCAATGTGAACACTGTGGACGACTTGGGCATATTAAGGCTCGCTGCTACCTCCTTCACAGTTTTCTCAAGAAGAGCACTTCTAATGGCCAACGACAGCAGCCTCAAGCAAACCTTCATTCTACCAATGATGCATTGTCAATTCCTCCATCCACAAAGTCTCAAGAGCAGTCGCCTCCCCTCACACCAGAACTATACCATCAGTTTATGGAATTCATAAATTCCAAAACACCCAAGGTCAACCTGGCAGGTATGTTAGAGTCACCCATTGTTTGCTTAGCTTCCTCTCAAGTATGGATAATTGATACCGGAGCTACACACCATATTACTAATTGCTTGTCTAACCTCATTTCCCCTTCTTTAGCTCAATCTAATCCCGTTAAGCTCCCTAATGGTTCTACCACTCCAGTTACCCATGTTGGTCAGTTGTATTTAAATTCTTCTATTAAGTTACATCATGTCTTATATGTTCCCATCTTTTCTTGTAACCTTTTATCGGTGTCCCAGTTGGTTGCTCAAAACAATTGTCAAGTTATCTTTGATACTCATTCTTGTACCATTCAGGACCGACGCTCGATGAAGACGATTGGGAAGGGTAGAATGCAGAATGGCTTATATATCCTTAAGGATGAAGAACCGCGCGCCGCCGCTGCCTCACCAAACCAATCTGTTCTATGGCATGTTAGACTCGGTCACCCTTCATTTGCTCGCTTAAAGTCCTTGTTTAGTTTCATTGATTCCTCTCATGTTAATGAGCATTGCTCCATATGTTATCTTGCCAAACAAACTCGTTTACCTTTTCCTAATAGTTCAATATCCACCACTAGCATATTTCAATTGATTCATTGTGATATTTGGGGAGGTTACAACACACCTTCACTATCTGGCGCTCATTATTTCCTCACTGTTGTGGATGATTTCTCACGTTGCACATGGGTTTTTCTCATGCGGTATAAATCTAAGGCATTCTTTTATATTCAAAAATTTATCAATTTAGTAGAAAATCAATTTCTTACCTCCATTAAAAAAATCCGAAGTGATAATGGAGCTGAATTTTTTTCTGCAAATATGAAAAATTTTTTACATCATAAAGGCATCGAGCGTCAACATTCTTGTGTCGCCACTCCTCAACAAAATGGAGTGGTTGAACGCAAACACAAAGATATTTTAAATATTGCTCGTGCCCTTCGTTTTCAAGCATGCTTGCCTATAAAATTTTGAGGGGAATGTGTTTTAACTGCTGCTTATTTACTCAATCATTTGCCTACTCATCCTTTACAAAAAAAAACCCCTTATGAAGTTCTTTATGGACAAACTCCCAAATATAATCACATTCGTGTTTTTGGTTGCCTGTGTTATGCATATAACATTGGCAAAACTTATAAATTTGATTCATGATCACGTAAGTGTGTCTTTGTTGGATACCCTTATGGTCAACAAGCCTATAAACTCTATGATCTTGACACCAATGAAATTTTCACTAGTCGAGATGTTAAGTTTATAGAAAATACATTTCCTTTTCAAAACCACCAAGTCCAAGATAGTGAAGTTGTTATACCTCTACCATCTCAAGAATCACTTGAATATGTACCCCAACCTTCCCCAACCAGCCCACCACAACCTCCTCCACCTCAATCACCTACACCCTCACCACCAGCACCACCATCAGACCACCATCAACCTAACATCGTTGATACTGTTACCCCCCACATTGATTCCTCTGACACTCAATTGCGGCGATCAACTAGACGGCGTGTTCCACCTTCACACTTTAAGGAATATCAATGTCATTCCATCACCCAGCCCACATCTTCTGCATCGACGTCGGCACATATGCAACCTAAAGGAATGAGGTACCCCCTGTGTCACTACCTTCATTTAGACAAGTTTTCTCCTACTTATCAAGCTTTCCTTACATCTATTCTCAATCACCATGAGCCGTCCACTTTCCAAGAGGCAATGCAACATCAAGAATGGAGAGACGCTATGGCAGCTGAAATTCGGGCACTAGAAGCCAACTCAACTTGGGATATTGTTTCTCTCCCACCAGGCAAACACCCTATTGGCTGCCGATGGGTCTATAAAATCAAGTATCATGCCAATGGTACTATTGAACGTTATAAGGCTCGACTCGTTGCTAAAGGGTATACTCAAACCGAAGGCATTGATTACACAGAGACATTTTCTCCGGTTGCTAAAATCACCACTATTCGATGTCTTTTATCAGTTGCAGCCATCAAAGGTTGGAGTCTTTCTCAAATTGATGTTAACAATGCCTTCCTCCATGGTGATCTACATGAAGAAGTCTATATCACACTACCTCCCGGGTTTACTCGACAGGGGGAGAACAAGGTGTGTCGGCTAAACAAATCTTTATATGGTCTCAAACAGTCATCTCGCAACTGGTTTTTTAAACTATCAGAGACTCTCAAACACCTTGGCTTCTCTCAATCTAAGGCTGATTATTCCATGTTCTTCAATATCAATAAACAAGGCAGTATTTTCATCATTGTGTATGTTGATGATATAATAATTGCGGGAGACAATCGTGATGCCATTGAGAAACTGAAAGTCATCCTCAATAACAAATTTCAATTGAAGAATTTGGGAGATTTAAAATATTTCTTGGGTATTGAAGTAGCCCGATCCAAGAAAGGGATTTTTTTATCCCAAAAGAAGTACACACTGGATATCTTACATGAAGCAGGATATAGTGGTGCCAAACCTAGTGAAACACCCATGGAGCAACATTTAAAGTTGGATGATGAAAAAGGACAACTATTACAATATCCCACCTTTTTCAGGAAAATAATTGGTCGTTTGGTCTATCTAACCATTACACGACCTGATATTATGCACAGTTTTCACATGTTGAGTCAGTTCATGTCGCAACCAAGAACAACACACTTAGAGGCAGCTTTCAGGATCCTTCGCTACATCAAATCTACAGCAAGTTATGGGGTCTTCTTATCATCCCATAGTGACATGATAGTCAAAGCCTTTTGTGATTCAGATTGGGCATCTTGCCCAATGACAAGGAGATCCACTTCAGGTTTTTGCATTTTCATTGGAGAAAGTCCAATATCTTGGAAAGTTAAGAAACAAACAACTGTTTCAAGGTCTTCAGCAGAAGCCGAATATAGAGCAATGGCTTTGACTTCTTGTGAGATTACTTGGATAAAGTACATTCTTAATGATTTTGGAATTATTCTTCATCAACCAATGGAATTACATTGTGACAATCAAGCAGCAATACACATATCTGCAAATCCGGTGTTTCACGAAAGAACGAAACATATTGAAATCGACTGCCATGTCATTCGAGAGAAGATCCAAAGAAAGGAGATTTGTACTAAGCAAATTGACACTGAAAATCAAACTGCAGACATTTTTACTAAGGCATTGGGAAAAGACTCGTTTGTAAAATTCAGATGCAAGTTGGGTCTCATCGATCCTGGAGCACCAACTTGAGGGGGAGTGTTGAACGTTACTTCCTGTAACAGTCGAAGAAGATCGCCCAAAATCAAGGAATCAGAGATTGCCCAAAATCAAGGAATCAGAGATCGCCCAAATCAAGAGGATGAGTTGTTAGACGTTGAAGATTGAGAAATCACAACGAATTAGGAATGATGATCTTGTACGAGCAGAAATCAGGGATATGATCGTTTCTTAATTCTTATCCAATTGCCTCTATATATACCTTGTAAATGATTCATAGAAAGACAATGAGAAATACCATTTCTTGCTCCTCACCATCGTTCCTATTCCTCTTATTTTAACAATGCTTGGTATCATTTCATACCTGGTCTTCTGGACGAGAAAGATTCCTGATACAATTGAAGTGTGGGAGCAGGATTACCCACACAGGCTGCCTTACAGGGAGATCTTCAAGGCAACCAACGGATTCTCTGAGAAGGAAGTATTGGGCAGAGGAGGTTTTGGTAGTGTTTACAATGGAGTACTACCCAGCAGCAGAATGCAAGTTGCTGCCAAGAGAGTATCACACAATGGCAAACAGGGACTGCAGGAGTTTGTTTCAGAGGTGTCCAGCATGGGGAGGTTGAGACACAGGAACTTGGTTCAGTTGCAGGGTTGGTCAGAAGGAAGGAAGAGCTTCTGCTTGTGTATGAATTCATGCCAAACGGCAGTCTTGATACTTTCCTGTTTGGCAAAAAGGAAAGGAACCTCAGCTGGGAAGAAAGGTTCAAGATACTTAAAGGAATTGCTTCAGGCCTTCTGCATCTGCATGAAGGATGGGAGCAGGTTGTTGTTCACAGAGATGTGAAAGCAAGCAATGTCCTGCTAGATGCTCAATTGAATAGAAAGTTAGGAGATTTTGGGCTAGCTAGGCTGTATGAGCATGGGACTGATCCAGAAACGACCCACATAGTGGGCGCATTGGGCTACATGGCGCCGGAGCTGTTGATCACTGGAAAGGCGACGACAAGCTCAGATGTGTTCAGCTTTGGGGCTTTCCTTCTTGAGGTGGCCTGTGGAAGGAGGCCAGTTGCCAAGTGATGAATTTCTTCTAATGAGTTGGGTGTTCATGTGCTGGAAATGGGGGGACTTGGTCAGTGTGATGGATTAGAGGCTGGAAATGAGGTATGTGAAGGCAGAGGCAGAGCTTGTGCTGAAGCTGGGAGTTTTGTGCTCACAGCTGAAACCAGAAGATCGGCCGAACATGCGGCAGGTGGTGCAGCTACTTAATGGAGACGTGCCACTGCATGAAGTTCCTTTACGCCCTGTTTGGTTGGAGGGAAAGGGAGGGTTAGAGAAGCTGATAATTGAAGATGACATTGACCATGACCAGCTAGCTGTAGCATATTCATCTTCAGACAGACATATTTCTAGGTTCTGTTCCAGTTCACAGACAGAGAAAAGTACTGATACCTCTCGGAAGTGCTACAGTAACACAAAGTCAATCTCCAGTCTAGAACGACCAAATCTGCACCTGATAAATATGGAAGCAGCTTAGACTGCAGCCTTCTTCTCTTTCCTTTTTCAGGATATGTTTGAGGGAAGACATGTGTAGCTTTAAGCTAATAAGCATCATATGTAGTCGTCCAGTCATTTATCTCTTCGCTTGTGCTTCAATTTGTCACTGTGCACTTGGAATTGTAATTGTTTGTCTTTTTGTTCATATCTTTTTTAGGGTCCCAAATGGTTGGACTCGTTAAGAAGAGCAGTCCTTCTATTCAATCAGGCAGACGTTAATGCAGTTGGGTAGTGTGTACAACGAAAATAATATAGAATAAAGTATTAAGGAAAATTATTCCAATCATTCTAAACTGGACAACGACAATCATGACAGCCAAAACGGAAAGTTTCATTAAAATGCTGCAATGCCCAATTCAAGTGAAATCAGTTATGGCATCAACAGCTGCAAGGAAAGTGCAACGTCTCATTCGAATGAAAACAGCAAATGGAAAGTGCAACGTCACACTCAGCTCCAAACGAATTCTTCTATGCAACATCATTCAGTTATGGCTTCAACAAATGGAAAGTGCAAATCAAATTCTAACGATCAGCTATCACGCCATATTCGTAATGATCCTGATGTGGCCCACATTTCTCAAACTAAAACGCTAGGAGGGGAAGAGAAAAAGAAATATCATAATCTGGCCTACGTTTTTCAAAATGAAACGTTAGGAAGAGAGAAAAAGAAAGTTCGCAATGATCCTGATCTGGCCTACGTTTCTAAAATTGAAACGTTAAGGAAAAGGGAGAAGCTGATCAAATCATTATATCCCAAAATCTCTCATCAGTTACACCATGATTTCGGTAGTTTCATATACTGCCTTATATACTGTATGGATGGACATGGGACAAGAATAAGAAAAACGGTAAGAATCTTTTCCTGTGTGGATGTAGGTTCTTTTGAACCAAACCACATAAATTTTGTTCTCTTTCTTCTTCTCTCTCTTTTCTTTATGGTATCTGGCCCCTTCTTCTTCAGCAGCCTCATCTATCAGCTCGTTCTATCCTTATCCACTGAATCTGAACGTGTCCAATTTTGTTTCTCTGAAGCTGACACCCAACAATTTTTTATTATGGAAAAGACAAATTTTATCCTTCATTGAAAGTCAAGACATGGAGGGCTTTCTAACTGGTTGGACCCCTGCTCCACCAAACCATATTATCGACCCGCTGATCCGCAACAGCTGATTTTCAATCCCAAGTTTGAATCATGGCATGGATCTGATCGTCTCATAAAAGGATGGATTATTGGTACGTTGTCTGAAAACGTCCTTGGTTTAGTTGTTGGACTTAACTCTTCTCAAGAGATTTGGTCCACTCTTGTTGATGCTTTTGCCCAGGAATCCCAAGAGCGGGGATTTCATCTCACTCACATGCTTACAACATGTAAAAAGGGTAACGACGCCCTTGAAGTCTATGTCACTAAGTTCAAAGCCCTATATGATGACTTGGCTGCTATAGGAAAATACGTTGGAGACAAAGAAAAAGCCTTTTGGCTCCTCCAAGGATTAGGGAAAGGCCACGAGCCCTTCGTTATGGTTATGCTCAAGCCACCATTACCCTCTTATAAAGAATTGGCCTCTCTGTTGCAAAGTTTAGAAGTGAGAAACAAATTTCTCAATTCCTATATCTCGCCTCAAGTTGCCTTCTATGCTCAACGTGAAGGGTAAAACAGATCTCGGGGCACTTACCACATCTCGTGAGGGAGAGGACAATATAATAGAGGGGGACGTGGAGGGGGATACAACTTTAATCCCCCTCATAGAGGAGGTTACAATTCAAATCCTTCTCAAACAGGATACAACGCAAATCCTCCTCAACCGCCAAAATTTGATGGCGCAGCCAACTCTTCCAATTCTTCCAAAGGTATCATATGTCAAATTTGCAACAAAAAGAATCACTCTTGCGATGAAGTATTACAATCAGTTTAATCATTCATTCCAATCGGAAGATGCCACTCAAGCCCTTGCAACTCTCACTATTAATGATTCTCAAGATTCTAGCTGGCTGGTCAATACTAGAGCTAGAACACATATGACAGGAGACACAGGTAAACTTAAGAACATTACTCCTTATTTTGGCTCTGATACAGTTGTTGTTGGGAACAGGCAACGTATTCCAATCATGCACATTGGACAAGCCGATATTTCTCCAAATCTTTCTCTTAAGGATGTCCTCTATGTTCCATGCCTCACTAAAGATCTCATTTCTGTTAGCAAATTGACTAACGATTTTCCATATAATTTTGAATTCACCTCTGGTCGATGCATTCTAAAGGGTAGGAGGATGGGCAGAATCATGGCAATAGGGACTAAACAAGGCAGGCTCTATATAGTGAACAATGGCAGAGATCATAAGGCTTTCTTTTCATCATGTTTCCAGTGGGTGACAGAAGAGTTTTGGCATGCACGTTTAGGACATCCTCAATCTAGTGTTCTCTCTTTTCTAAAAAACCAGAAATATATTGATATTTTACCAATGGTTCTCTCTCAGTTTGTGATAGTTGTCAAATGGAAAAATCTTGCAAACTACTTTTTATCGAGAAAGATGATATTGCTTCCTTGCCACTGGAAAAATTTACAGTGACCTATGGGGACCAGCACCCATTTTATCTCGAGAACAATATCGATTTAATGCTATACTTGTCGATGAGAATAGCCGTTTCACATGGTTTTACCAACTAAGTCACAAATCTGATTTTTTTGATACCTTTGTTCAGTTTCATAAAATGGTTGAGTGCCAATTTGATAGGAAAATAAAAATTGTCCAAAGTGATGAAGGTGGCGAATATACAAGCTCTCGCTTCATATCATGTCTCAACAATCTTGGAATTAAAGAGCAACATTCATGCCCCAAGACACCCAGCAAAAATGGCAAAGCAAAGCGCAAGCATCGCTCTATCACTAAATTGGGTCTAAGGTTGCTCTTTCACTCAAATGCACCTAAGAGTTTTTGGACTAACACTTTGTCAGCAGCTGTTTTTCTCTTGAACGGACTTCCGACCTCAACATTGTCTTTGCAGTCACCTTTCTCTATATTGTTTAAAAGGATTCCTGATTATTCCAGCATCCACATCTTCTTTGGCAGCAGGTGGTTCCCTTATTTGAGAGGATATGCTTGGAACAAATTTGACCCTAAATATGTTCCATGTGTATTTATTGGATATAGCACATTCCATAAAAGTTACAAATGCTTCGAACCAAATTCTAGATGTCTATACATATCCAGGCATGTTGTTTTTTATGAAAACTCGTTTCCTTCCAAAAATCTGTATCCTCTCTACAAGGACGACGTCATGGATAGTGATTTTATATCTTTTGTTGATATCGAGACTTCAAGTGATGGAACCATGCCAACTTCCGATCACCTCAAACATCGTTTCAGCCCTACACTAGATCCACGTCTAAATCTCTATGATGATCTCCAACAAAGCATGCCACATGTTAGATCTCTCGATATTGATCCAGCCGATCCACCTGATCCAACGCCAAACTCTCCACCAAGCTTACATTGTTCAGAAACTACAAGTGTCACCAATCTTCCATCAACCTCTATGGGAACACAAACCATAGTAACAAGAGCTATGGCTAGATCAACGTCTCTGGGAAACCGAACGATGATAACTAGAGCTATGGCGGGCATTCACAGACCTAATCCTAAGTATGCCAACATTCATACCATTTATTCCAGTATTCCCAAAGAGCCCAAAGGAGTACAATAAGCTCTAAAGCATGATGGGTGGAGAGCGACCATGGAAGAAGAAATGACTGCGTTGAGATCTAATAATACATGGGATTTAGTTCCAAGAGAACCTTACATGAACATCGTATCTAAACTCAAAGCAGATGGAAGTCTTGATCGGTTAACGCCTGGTTGCCTGGGGTTTCACTCAAGTAGAAGGGGTCGATTACCAAGAGGCTTTCTCTCCCGTCATTTGACCAACTACTATACGACTTGTACTTTCCATTGCTACCATTTTCAATTGGAACATCAAACAATTAGATATCAAAAATGCCTTCCTACACGGATCGCTTCATGAAGCAGTCTATATGTCTCAACGACCAGGGTTTGAAGATCCTCTTCTACCGCATCATGTTTGTTGTCATCGAAAAACACTATATGGACTAAAGCAAAAGTCTAGAGCTTGGTTTCATTGGCTAAGTGATTTTCTTTTCACTTATGGTTTTTGGAGCTGCTATTCAGACCCATCCATGTTCACATTTCATGAAAATGATCATTGTCTTATTCTTTTAATTTACGTTGATGATATGGTTCTTACAGGCAGCTCATTCTAGCTTAATCAGCATTTTATCTCCAAGCTTGAAGTCGAATTTCCGGTAAAAGATATGGGGTAACTAAGTTATTTTCTTGGGATCGAAGTCTTGCATACCCGCGATGGTCTCTTTCTCACTCAAACAAAATATGCTCAGGACATTTTGAAGAGAGCTCAAACACTTGATTGTAAACCTATGAACACCCTTATGGCAGCCAAGCTAGATCTTCTAGATACTTCACCTTTTTCATATCCAACTCTTTATCGTGCTATAGTTGGGGCATTACAATACTTGACAATCACTTGACCTGAGATAACTTTTGAAGTGAATTTTATCAACCAATTTATACAAAATCCAACTCAAGCTCATTTTCAAATTGCCAAGTGTATTCACCGATATATCAAAGGAACTACAGACAATGGCATTCATATCCTCTCTCAAAGCACCGTGGATCTATATGCCTTCTCCGATGTAGATTGGGCTGGATGCCATCTCACCTGAAGATCCATGACAAGGTACTATACTTTTTTAGGAGCTAACTGTATTTTATAGAGTGCAAAGAAGCAATCCACCATTGCTCGATCCAGCACCGAGGCTGAATACCGCTCTATGGCATCTACAACTATAGAATTAACTTGGCTCCTTCAAATCCTATGAGATATTGGCATTAAAATTGCAAAAGTGCCTATCCTTCATTGTGATAATATCAAGGCACTTTATCTAGCAAAAAATTTTTTTTTCCACAATCGGTCAAAACATATTCAAATTGATTTTCACTATGTGCGGGAAATGACCACTTCAGGACGACAGACCACTAGATACGTCAATTCTTATGGCCAAATTGCCGACATATTGACTAAATCCTTGGGGAAAGATCGACTTTTTGGCTTACGAGACAAACTCAACATCATCAGCTGGTTACGTTTGAGGGGGAGTATTAAGGCAAATCATTCCAATCATTCTAAACTGGCCAACGACAATCATGACAGATCCAGCCAAAATGGAAAGTTTCATTGAAATGCTGCAACGCTCAATTCAAGTGAGTGGCATCAACAGCTGCAAGGAAAGTGCAGCGTCTCATTAAATGAAAACAGCAAATTGAAAGTGCAACATCACACTCAGCTCCAAACGGATTCTCCTATGCAATGTCATTCAGTTATGGCTTCAACAAATGGAATGTGCAAACCAAATTCCAACAATCAGCTATCAAGCGTCATTCATAATGATCCTGATATGGCCCACATTTCTCAAACTGAAATGCTAGGAGGAGAAGAGAAAAAGAAATATCATAATCTGGCCTACGTTTCTCAAAATGAAACGTTAGGAAGAGGAGAGAAAAAGAAAGTTCACAATGATCCTGATCTGGCCTACGTTTCTAAAATTGAAAAGAAAAAGGGAGAAACTGATCAAATCATTATATCCCAAAATCTCTTATCAGTTACACGATGATTTCTGCAGTGTCATACTGCCTTATATATTGTATGGATGGACATGGGACAAGAATAAGAAAAACTGCAAGAATCTTTTCCTGTGTAAACGTAGGTTCTCCTGAACCAAACCACGTAAATTTTGTTCTCTTTCTTCTTCTCTCTCTTTTCTTTATAAAGGAGTACCAACCACATATAGAGTTGGCAAATGAGGTGAGACATGTATGATCCTGCTTGTAGAAAATAATGAACAAATAATTTGAAGCTTTAAAACCACCATACATCATTGCTAAAAATCACCGTAAACCAATGCTACACTAAAAATCATCGCTCATGCCCCTGTCGACGAGTACTCTATGTAAAGGGTGCACCTTT
The DNA here is from genome assembly GCF_008831285.2 of Nymphaea colorata. Lineage (NCBI taxonomy): Eukaryota > Viridiplantae > Streptophyta > Magnoliopsida > Nymphaeales > Nymphaeaceae > Nymphaea > Nymphaea colorata. The sequence goes on from NC_045140.1 coordinate 11,019,231, forward strand.
ACTATCTATTGAAGAAGAGTCAAAGGAAATATTTTCTTTTTGACTTGGAACTCAAACTTTTTCCAATTTCTTTCAAGATATCACATGTTTTAACGATTCCACCTTCCCAAGGTAACAGTTTCTTTCATGGACGATCGAACTCGTACCAACTGCCCTGAAAATGAATGATCATTTGTCTAAACAGCATGAGCATGCGACCAACAAATTAACTCTTGGAAAAGTGTGTCATTATCCTAAACAAAGACAAGGGCTGCACCCTATATATCTCGGCAGCACTTTACTGTGTCATTTTGATAGAAAACTACTGTGTAATATATACTTTAGGACATGAATTTTTCCAGCCATATGGATGCACCGACCTCTCAGCTATACAGCTCAATGCATTGTCTATGCCAGAGCATCTATATAGGCAGAGGATTTTCTCTCCTTTACATATTCTATTAAACGTATTTTTCCGTTTTGTAGCTAACTACCTTTCCTACATTTCTGACATTTTGTTAAATAAAGTCAAAGTAGGTAAGAAGGTTCACGATAATGTAGATGCCGGCAAGTTAGTCGGTTTTTGCTTTTCATGAGTATCGAGGACCAAGGTCTCTTTGATTTTCATGAGTATGGAGGACCAAGGTCTCTTTATACACATGTATACTCGATAGAAAATAACCTATCTTTAATTTAAAAGAGCAACCTTCTTCACAAGGAAGGTCCGTCAGTTTGAACTCAATTCACATTGTCTGGCCTCAAAAGCCTGTGACTAAAAGCTATCAACAAGTCATGGATTGTTACTCTTGGACACAGGATACTGGCGTTACTTTCTAAGTAACCATGTCCACAGAGACACCCACGTTGACTCGAGAGTCTAACTGTCATGGCTCCAGTGGGAAACTCTTGAGCCACATCGTCTTAGCCCGTTACTTCTACAAGTTACCATTAATGATCCCAATCCTGGCCAGTCCATATATACCTCTTCCCTGCAAACGATCTCCTACCCAAGTGATATTTGAAGACATATCTTTCAACGGAAGAAGAGCTCTTCTACAAGCATAAGCACTATAAAGTCTAATTCAGTTGAAGTTATAAGATCTAGGTTAGACCCTCTCCATGTCATGCTCAGAAATGGCTCTGCTACCATAGAAAACCTTTCATGTTTTCTGTCTTTTTCTTCTTCTTCTTGTTCCCCTCTCCAACTCTACATCTTCAACTACCAGCAGCTTCATCTATGAAGATGGCTTTGATGAAGTCAATCTGACCCTAACGGATGAAGCCACTATCACTTCGTCTGGTGCTCTGCGCCTCACTGATGGTCACCCCGCATTGTGGGGTATGGGCCATGCATTTTACCATGTTCCTCTGCAATTCAAGCATCCCCCAACTTCTGCCAACACAACTTCATCTTTTAACACTCAATTTGTCTTTGCCATCGTCTCCGAAATCAAATTCTATGGTGGCAATGGCTTAGCGTTTGCTGTCACACCTTCCATGCTCTCCAACACCACCGGTGGCGACTACCTGGGCCTCGTGAAGAACTCCACCAATGGCGACTTCTCCAACCATGTATTTGCAGTAGAATTCGACACATCTTTGGGGACATGGTTAAAGGACATCAATGGCAACCATGTTGGTGTTGACATCAATGGCGTCATCTCCAATACTTCCCAAACTGCTGCTTACTCCACAGACGGTGCCAAGAACGAATCAATTGATCTGAAGTCAGGGAGCCTCATCAAGGCATGGATCGACTACGATGGAAGTGAAAAGCTTATCAACGTAACCATCGCTCCTGTGCCCTATTCCTCCAAGCCAGTTAGGCCTCTCATATCATATTCCGTTGATTTATTTCCTATTCTTCTTGATCTGATGTACGTTGGTTTCACTTTCGGCACATCAAGATTCGTCAGCGAGCACTATATCTTAGCTTGGAGCTTCGCCATCAATGGTAAAGCACAGGAACTGGATCTCTCCAATCTCCCACGGATCAGGAAGAAGACGACAACATCTACTAGGATTTCAGTTTATTCCATCGCCTTTACGCTGTTGTTTCTTATGATGATTGGAAGCATTTCATTTCTAGTGTATATAGGAAGAAGAAGCTGACCTCTGAGAGAGTTGAAGATTGGGAACGGGACGACCCACATAGGCTGTCTTACAGAGAGATTTTCAAGGCCACAAAGGGGTTCAACGAGAAGGAAATTTTAGGCAGGGGAGGATTCGGCAGCGTTTACAAGGGTGTGCTGCCGAGCAATGGGACGGAAGTTGCAGTCAAGAAAGTCTCCCATGACAGAGGTCAGGGACTAAGAGAGTTTGTCTCAGAAGTGTCCAGTCTGGGGAGGTTGAGGCACAGGAACTTGGTTCAGTTGCAGGGTTGGTGCAGAAGAAAGGGCGACCTGCTCCTCGTGTATGATTTCATGCCCAATGGAAGCCTCGACACTTTCCTGTTCGGAACGAAGAAGAGGAACCTCAACTGGGAAGAAAGGTTCAGGATCATAAAGGGAATCGCTTCAGGCCTTCTGTATCTGCATGAAGGGTGGGAGGAGGTTGTTGTTTACAGAGATGTGAAGGCCAGCAATGTGTTGCTAGATGCTCAACTGAATGGAAAATTAGGGGACTTTGGGCTCGCTAGGCTCTATGATCATGGGACTAATCCACAAACAACAAATGTCGTGGGCACACTGGGCTACATGGCGCCGGAGCTTCCGATCACCGGCAGGGCAACGACTAGTTCCGACGTCTTCAGCTTCGAAGTGTTCCTCCTAGAGATGGCCTATGGAAGGAGGCCGGTTGAACCCACGAGGCCAAGTGATGAAGCTGTTTTCTTGACTTGGGTGAACATTTGCCGGAAGAAGGAAAACTTATTGTGCGTCATGGACGAGTGGCTGGGAATGGAGTTTGACAAGGCAGAAGCAGAGCTGGTACTGAACCTTGGAGTCCTGTGCTCTCAGATGTCACCGGAAGCTCGGCCAAGAATGCGGCAGGTGGTGCAGTTCCTCAATGGATCTGAAGTACCATTGCTGGAAAATCTGCAGGAAGTAGTCATTCAAAATGAACCCTGCTATGACCAACTTGTCATACCTTGTCCTTCTTGGAAAAGTTCACCACTGGAGTCTGGATCTGATGCCTCGAGGGACTTGCCACCCATGACGTGAGGATTGAATTAATGGAACGTCCCAATTTGTGGTGCAGACAGAATGTTTTCCATTAGTTACCAGCTGAAACTTACCAGCTTAATTACTTGAATAATTGCCTGTTGCGGAGATGTATATCTCCTAAAAAGTTTAATGTTTTAATTTTGAAAACTAGCTAGATAATGACTCTATTTTGCACCATGAAGTTAACAATGTTTGATGCACTGAAAGAAAACATCGTATTTGATTGTTAATTGTCTTGTTTCAGTTTCATACAACAGTTCTACACCAAGTGATAATTTTGGAGTGATAATTTTGGAGGAGTATAGCATAGCTGGTTGAATTAGCAGATTAAGAAAAGTTTGGTTGTCAATTTGATTCCTGTGAGCACTACTCATTTTGACAGTACTGTGAGCACTATTCCTTTTGACAGTAAGCTGCGAATGCACAACCCTTTTAGTTGTTTTAGTTGGCAAGGTGTCTTGTTTTCCACCCAAGTCTCAAAGCAGCCCTATATATAAAAAGAGAGGCTTCGGCCTTTGCAAAATATCTCCTGTTATAGGTTAAAGTTGTTACTAATTTTCTCATTGTTTCATTTTCGGTTAGCGTTTTTTATTTTTTGTTGTTGTCAATTATTTGCAATTAACTTTAGATTGAATAGAAGATAGGTTAGTTCGACCCAAATTGGTATTGAATTCACTTAGTGGTTCAGCAAACAAATAATATAGATTAGACATTGGTATCAACGACTTTTTGGCAGCCCCAAGTTTTGGTAGAGGAATCCTTGGATTTGAGAAAAAGGGAGCAACTTCTTGCACGCAAACGAAGTATTAGGAAAACAAATTTAACAAAGCAAAATTTTAATGATGGGAAAAGACAGTTTTAGTAAATTTTCCCCTAGCATAGTTTTTCTCCATTCAATTTCACGGGAAAGAAGTCGAAAACATTTATTTGTTCCCCATCTTCAATAACAGTTTGAACATATCTATGATGATGTTCTGATTTTCAACAAGAATTTGTCGTTATTAATGACGTTTTAATTTTTAATAAAAATTTGTCGTTATTGGTATAACTCTTGATTAATGGATTGAACATAGTTATATAATTAAATATATTGTGCATTAAAAATAATAATAGTAAAATTTTGAGGTGCAACATACAAAGTGTGAACCTTGCTTATCAGCCTGTATTGGCTTTCAAAAAAGAACTAAAAAATTAAAGAGAATTTTGCATGAGCTTTCATTAGTATATCAGAAGATGCAAGGCTGTATCGGCTGATAATAAGCGTGCCTTCCAAAGGCTGTATCAGCCCTCAGATGACCTTGGCAACGTGCCGATACCATGCAAATCGATCGACACATGCCATCAGATTCCAACTTAAGTGTATATATGTACAGTATGAACAAGTTCATCGTTTGAGCATCTCACTCTTCAAAGAAGAAGAAGATGATATCGTTGTGTAATGGGGGGTGCCTCTAGCTCCGATGTCGTGCCAGAGCTACAAATGTTTTTCCTAGAAAGCATTATTAGTTAAATTTCAAACTTCAAGGGGCAGTCTTTATGTTAAAAAAAAAGTAAGAATGAAGTGTTAATGTATAAATAAATCAAATTTTGTAGGCTGATGTGGACAATTATCCAACAATGAAGTTCTGCTAAAAGCTGAGGGGTTGCTTCAAGTGGCATAAGGCAACCGAGTGGTAAGTTGGCTCACGCTAAAAGGGTTGCTTTTTTATATGGTATTTTTTTTTATCTACAAGCATATGCACCGTAAGTCCACTGGCTCTTAAACATGTTGCAACCTCACCACTCCTTTAGACAAGGAAAGGGCGATATTGCGTTCCTTGCATGAACGAGTAAAGGAAGAAAGTCCTGCGTGAAATGCCAAGGAACACTTTCGAATGATATGGTCATATCATGGTTATTAAACTCCTTGGATTCCCAAATTGAAAAAAAAGGTTCATGTTCATGGAAACAGCCAAGGAACTTTGGAATGCAATCAAAAAAAGTTTATGGAGAGCAAAGTAATACAGCTAGAATTTATGAACTTCAAAGTGAAATTGCTAGGCTCACCCGTGATGGCAAGTCCTTCAATTTGTACGTTGGAACACTTAGACGATGTTTGATTAATTGCTTATGTATAGGCCTCCCTCTATTGATTTAAAAGTTCAAAAGCAGCGTCTTGAGGAGATAAAATTTTTAAACTCCTCGCTGGTCTTAGTCAGGACTACACGACCATCTTCGCTGCCAACTTCTGATGACAATGTCGCTGCCATCTTTCAATGTCGTATGCTTGATCCCACGAGAAGAAACTCGTCGGAAAAGTGATGAACCCTAACACCCCTTCTTCAACCACTCAACTGACGGAACAGCCTACATCATTGCTTTTCAAGTCAAATCGGTGGCTACTAATGACTCTGGTAGTGCCAATGTTTCTCATGATCGGAACCGGTTTCATCCATGACCGAAGTGTTCCCATTGTCGAAAACTAAGTCGGGATCGATGTTGGGACTTAGCTAGCAGACCTCAACATGGAAAAAGGCGTCATCAAGCAATCTATGAGAAAACGAGAACTAGCCAACTACATCACCAAGGATGAATTAATGAAGTTCTTCAATCAAATGTCTAAAACAAAATTGCTAGTTTCTGAGCCTACGTCTGCACTACTCACCATCATGCCAACGCAGGCATGTCTTATGCCTTATATAATAGTCTTGACGGCTGGGTTGTGGATTCCGGCACAAGTGACCACATGACGAGCCAGCTGCTCTCAAATAGTAATCTTAAACAACTCAAACCATTTTTCACTACGGACGGATCTGTCATGTAGGTCGCGGGCACCGGCCATATGCATTTACTTGATCATGGTGACAAATCAGAAGTTCTTCATATTCCAAAGATTTCAACTAATCTCTTGTCTATTAGTAAAATCACACAATCGATGTTGTTTTTCAGGACCAGTTGCATCATATAAACATCTTCTTCAATATAGTCATTTAAGAGTGCATTGTTAAAGTCAAACTGGCGAAGGCCCCTTCTGTATTGAACTACAAGTGAAAGAAGAAATCAGATGGTACTTGGTTTGACTGTGGGGCTAATGGTCTCTTGATAGTCAATTCTAGCTTATTGTAGAAAACCCTGTGTAACAAGTCATGCTTTATACCAAGCAATAGAGACATCAGCATTTCTTTTCAACCTGTAAACCCATTTAGAACTAATTACTATAATGTGGCCTAGGATGAACAAGGTGCCACATTTGGTTTTATTGAAGAGCAGCAAATTCTTTGAGCCGGGCTTGCTGTTATAAGCTATTGGTTGAAGCCTCTTTAAAAGTTGTGGGTTCCTTTGGATCAAATTCCACATGAAAGGCCTTTCGCATCAATAACCCTGTCATCAACCTGGTGGTCATTGGATGAACATGATAAGCAGGTCTAAAAGTGTATTGCTAGATGGTTGACTTGAAGCATTTTCAATAACTAAGTCTTGCATAGAATCAGCAGGTGAAGTGGAAGATCGAGATTCACCCGATCCAAGATTTGGATCCAAATTTTGTTCATTATATGTTGGCTCATTATGATCTAAAATTTCTGGTGGAGCCGAGCTGGTTGGAGACTAAGTTGGCTCAGGCATGGCAGCATCATCCTGCAAAACTAGAGAACGGATGTTACATAAAACAATACTTTGCTGAGCCAACTGCTTAGATCGATCATTATGTTCTTGCACATAATGCATGTTTTGTTTAGTGTACAGGAGCATGAACATTGATGCAGGATGTCATTAGCTTGACATAGGAGTCACAATTCATATTATAGAAGTCTCCACCATTATCAAATTGGATGGTGAATGTTGAAAATCTAAGTTGTTTTTCAACTAACAACTTGGAAATTTTGAAGCATTCTACAATTTTGGATTTTGCCTTGAGAGGGAACAACCATGAGTAGCGAGAAAATTATCCATTATAAGTAAAAAATATTTGTATCCATATCTAGATGTCACCCGACCAAGGCCCCAAATATCCATGTGAAGCATTTCCAGTGGCCAAGCAGCATGAAAATTAGAGAGAGGAAAAGGGTGATTATGCAATTTTGAATGAGAAAATCCACACATGCCGTTTTTTGGAGGAGTTTATGGAAATAAATAATGAGAATTAAGAAAATTAACAATATTTTTATTGGCATGACCTAGAGAGAAAGACACTGACTTAGAATCAGATTGAAACTAGTTGTTAAACGCTACTCCTTGACATGCTCCACCTTTGGTTGTTAAGATGGGATGTTATCATTTATGGTTCTTTAGCACCTCATGCAGCAGCACCACCTATAACACCTCAAAAGTTTAGTCTCGTATTGAAGATTGTGAAGAATCTTCAATGACTTATAAATGAAGGTCATTAATGAGATGACTGTCTTGGTTCTTAACCTTTTTAAGTCTGGAGCCGAAATTGTTAGGAGGCGGGTTGGGATCCGTTGAACCAGTGGCCCGACCTCAAGAGTCGGTTGGGTTGTTAGTGGGTTGGATTGTTATAGTGGTATCATAGCAGTTTCAACACTCAAACATTGGGTCTCACACAATCTTTAACCTTTTTGAGGCTGGAGCCGCAACTGTTAGGGGGTAGTTTGGAATCCACCGAACCAAGGGCTCGAGCTCAGGAGTAGGTCGAGTTGTTATACCATGCCCATCTGAAAACCTTTTATCACAAATTGATAAGGTAAGAATTCAAAAACACAATTATTATCATATGTAAATTTTTCATAGATAAAAGATTATGTGGTATCTTGGAAATTGTAAAACGTTCTTAAATGAAGGCGTGCAGGAGAATTCCCCAATCATTTATTGGAGAAGAATGAATGAATAAGGAATAAAGGCTTGAGAGTAAACGATTTGCCCATTCATAATCAACAAATAAATTGTCTTTAATTGAAAACAATTACCGATCAGGAGACATTGGCTCTATCATGAGCTGCTTTATTCTTCATCATATCATTAGCCACTGTATGATTCATCACCCTTGTAACAAGGTACCACTACATCTCTGCATTCTCTTGAAGATTTGTTGCAAAAAATGCCTATAAAATGCCATAACAAGTCTTGGCCATGCGGCCGTTCTACCACAACATTGAGCCGATAAAATGGGAATGTATATCAAAATTGGGGGACAAGACGTCCCCTAGATACAAAAATTGGGGACAAGAAATCCCTTAGTTACAGTAACAAACCGCAAGACAAAAACAAAAGAGGAAGTATAAATACAACATACAGAAAAACAAAAAAAAGGTAGAAAAAGAGTGGAAGGACGGACCGACATCATCTCCCAGTCGCAGAAAGAGGACGACGCCACAACTGAATGGCAAAATGAATATCTCCTTGCACAAGACGAGTCGCAGACTCCGACGAAGAGAAGGTGCCCCTGAAGACCCTGTTGTTGCGCTCCTCCCAAATGCGCCACTAAGTTGAAATGAGCCACAACCTCCAAACACGACCCCAGGAAACAAACAAATTGGGGGAAGGACAGAAAAGAAAAAGAAGACGAATAAAAGGTGAGACTGTAAGGCTACCAACAAGGGAAGGCTAGGCAGAGGCAAGGACACTAAAGAATAAAGGACAATATGTAAAAAGGTGGACCCAAGACTCAGCCGCGGTGAGACAGAGGGGACACTGGTTAGCTAAACTGATTCCAAGCCGTTGTAAGTGGTCAAAAGTATTAACGTGGCCAGCAAGAAGAAGCCAAGCAAAAGCAATGGCACGAGGAGAAGGGCCAGGGGACCAAAGGGATCGGGGTGGAAGCGACGCTACGGAAGAACCAAAGGAAGTCAGGTAATAAGAAGAAAAGGTAAAACTCTGGGTAGGTGAAAGAGGCCAGGCAGGGGGTGTAAACGATGGGCGGTCAGCAAGGTGGAGGAAAAGAGGAAGGGCGGAAAGCAGGTCACACCAAAAGTGAGAGGGGGAGATGTGGGAGATGGACTCACTCCAAACACTAGGGGAAGACAGATCAAATTTGGAGCAAATGAAAAGGGTGATGGGAGAGTGCTCAGTTGCCAGACGCCACCACCAAGAACACATAGAACACTCACAAGTCCGACTAAGGTTGGTAACCCCAGCACCCCCAAGAAGACGCGGAAAGACAACCATATCCTAACCGCAAGGCGATCTGAAGGCCGATCACCATCCCAGATGAAATTACGAATGATTCTGTCAAACCTATTCAGAACAGCCCCAGGAGGTCGAAAGACCGCTAGAGCATGGAGGGGGACAGACGCAAGACAGTGTTTAGCAAGAGTAATGCGGCTTGAGAGAGAAAGCAGTTTTCCTTGCCAACACTCCATCCCAAAAGGAGGGTGTCGGAGGTGACAACGTAATCTGAAGACCTAAATATTCCATAGGCAGACCAGCACCCTTACACCCAAAGCAAGCTTCCGCAAGAAGTACTGTGGCCGGATCCGTCTGGATGAGGGAAAGATGACACTTAGAAGAATTAATAGATAGACCCGAGATGTGCTCAAAAACCCGAAGGATGAGCCAAGTTCTCACAACCTGTTGACGAGAAGCAGTGCCAAACAAGAGAAAGTCGTCAGCATACTGAAGGGTGGAGAAGGTCTGTAAGTGGGGGAGTGAATGCGGTGTAAGGAAGCCAACGACCGCAGCGTGACAAAATAAAGCAGAAAAACACTCGGCAACCAAGTTGAAAAGCAAAGGCGATAACGGACAACCTTGACGAAGGCTGCGACCGAGAGAAAATAATTCCCCACACAACCCATTGAAGGAGAACGCAAGCTGGGCTCCAGTGACAAGCGAAAGGATCCACTGTCTAAACGACGGACCAAATGCAAGGGGGGTAAGGAGGTGAGAAAGGAACTCCCAACTAACTGAATCAAAAGACTTAGAGATGTCCAACTTAAGGATGAAAGAAGGAAGACGCAGACAGTATAGGGAGTGAACCACCTCATTGGCGAAGACAACCGCGTCATGCAAACACCGGCCTTTGATGAAGGCAACCTGAAAGGGATTAATGATGGAAGGCAAAACAGGTGCAAGCCGTAAGGAAAGCAACTTGACGATAATCTTATAAGGTGTGCCTAAAATGGAGATCGGGCGAAAGTGGGTGAGGTCCGTAGGGTTAGGACGCTTAGGCATCAAGACGCATGTGGCTCGATTAAACTCTTTAAGAAAGACGGAGTTGGAGGCAAACTCATCACAAAACGCAAACACATCGGTGCTACAAGCCTCCCAAAATGTGCAAAAAAATTCAATAAGAAAACCATCAATGTCGGGCGTCTTACCACCACCAAGGTCCCAGACAGCGCTTTTGATCTCTTGGTGCAGAAAGGGCTGCTCAAGAGAGATCGCACACGAGACTAAGAGGGATGAGAGGTGAAAGTCCGGCAACGGTGCACGGAAGCGAAGAGGCTTAGAGTAAAACTCTCAAAAATGAGCAGTCAAAGCCGGGAAAATGTCATCACCAAGGAAAACCTTGTGCCCAATAACCAATGGACTGAAGCAACGTCTCGCGGCGCCTTTGAGAGGCGGCCAAGTGGAAGAATCTAGAATTATGGTCTCCAGTCGAAAGCCAACCCAACCTAGACCGTTGTTGCCAGTGGATGGACTCCCTAATCCGCCACTCCTGAGCAAGACACTGGAGACAAAGGAGACGGGAAGACTGATCTATAGAAATATTGTCAGAAGACTGAATGGACAGGATCTCTTCATCCCAAACAGCCACTTTAGAAAATTTGCCACTCCTAAAAATGCGTTTCCAGGCAAAAACCTCATTCTTGATGGAGTGTAATTTCCGTGAGAGCCTAAAAGCAGCCCACCTACCATTCATGATGTGAGCCCACCATTTGGGGACGGCAGCCACAAAGGACTCATCACAGAGCCACCAATGCTCAAAACGGAACCTGGCGCGCCCGGTACCAACCCTACCCCGAAGAAGGGAAAGGAGTAGCGGAGCATGATCAGACAAGTGCCTTGGTCCTAGAACCAAGGAGGACGAAGGAAACACAGAGAACAGCTCGGGCGAGAGGAAGACACGGTCCAGCCTACGGAAAGTGGGAGGGCTCCTATTGTTGGACCAAGTAAACTCACTGTTATTCAGAGGCACGTCAAAAAGACCGAACACTTCAATGAACGAGTGAAAAGCAGACATGGACGAACCGTAAGTGATAGGGGAGGAAGAATCAGCAGGGCTAAGCAAACAATTGAAGTCTCCTGCTAAAAGCAAAGGTAAAGGAGCAAGCTGACGAGCTTGATGTAGCTCAGCCCACAGCTGGCCCCGCAAAGCCCCAACGCAAGGGCCATAGACCGCAGTAACTAAGACTGAGCCATTGGGCCAGAGACCAGAGAGGCTGAGATAGAGTACCTACCAACATGCACAACCACTCCTGTAAGAGGCACAGACCAAGCCAGCAGGATGCCGCCAACGACCCCATTAGCAGGTAGGAAACCAAAGGACGGCTGACGCAACAACGTACGAACACAAGAATGAGAGATCAATGACAGCTTAGTCTCAACCACGATAAGCAGAGAAGGTCCATGTTGACGGACCCAGGATGAGAGATATCTACGCCGATAACGGGCATTCAGGCCCCGCACATTCCAGCACGCAACCCTCATTGGGGAACCACGCGAAGCGACATACGCCTGGTTGTCCTAGACGCACCGGGGGGGAGGATGGAGGCTGCAGAAGCCCCAATCCTACGCAATTCCATCCGCAACCTAGCGAGGTTGGAGTGGGAGAGCGGTGCTTGAGATATTGTGGGATTTCTTTGATAACCATCATAATTATTATTGGAATCATGATGGCAATGAGACTGATTATTATTATAGTTACCTTGCCCCTGTTGGAAATTTTAGTTTCCCCAACCCTAACCTTGAAACCTACCACACCACCACCACCACCGCCAAGGCCATGATAGAAGCCTCGTACTTGACCTTGGAATGCACTAAAGGCTGTTTGATTCACAACTTGGGACACAGTTTGAGAAGTCTCACCTTCGGTTGAAGGAGACTTGAGCAAGTCAAGTCTCTTTTCTTGATTGAGTAAAAAAATCAAATAACTCAGCAAAAGAAATTGTTAAAGCATTAGATTCAGCAGTAAGAGGTGTCAAAAAGCTCTCATAATCAGACGAGAGCCCATTTATAGTGATCTGTACAAGATCAATATCAGCTCTTTACTGCCCTATAGCAGATAATGTGTCCACTAGAAATCTGATCCTCTCCCAATAGGATTGCATATTCATGTTACCCTTCTTTATAAAGTGCAACTCTGTTGGAAGATTACTCTCAGTACAGACTGAGAGCTATACAATTTTCTAGAATAATCTATGATTCCCTAGCAAAAATTGAACGCAGAATCTGACCAAGCATAGAATCACTCACTATTGCATTTATCCAACTGAGCACAAGTCTATCTAACGTATGCCACTACTTGTTAGTCTGGATTTGGTTCATTTTTGTCATCCTCGATGACTGTTTGAGGAGGAGCCGATCTGGTTCCCACAACAAACTCAAGAAGATCCTGTGATTCCATGACTGATTTAATTTGACTTTGCCAATGAAGATAGTTATTGCCATTAAGCTTGACTGAGGCCAAGGCGATGATGGTGTTCTACTGAGTTGAAGATGACGCTGTACTATTTCTTGAAGTGGAAGGCTCTGATACCATACAGAAAGAGGAAAAGAGAAAATGATTGTGAATAATATTTTCCACACAATTTGTTACATCATGATAAGCACATATATACTTCTATAAAGAGATGAGGCTTCGCATAATAGTATAGATATGTAACACGATAATTGTGGAAACAGAATTTTAAATTTGAATGCAAAATATATTTGTGTACACTTTATTGAACATTTGGTTGAAAATTTTGGAAGTGTGTGGGAAGAAAATAAAATGAAAACAAAAATATATAAAACAAAATAGATGAATTGAAATAAGCTAATGACAAAATATAACACTATGCAACATGATATGTGAGTTGAATGATGTACCGTATGTCCACCTAAGCCTCAAAGCAAACAATAACCTTAAAAACATAAGAGTATAACCTTGGAGGTTTTACATGAAAGGTGGTTTCCCCTAACTGAACATTAGAAGCGAAAACAAAAGCTCTTGCAATGGTTGATGATTTAGTAATGGTTTATGGTGTTCAAACAGTAGATTGTGGTGCATTTAGCCATGGTTTTTAAATATTTAGCTATATAAAAGAGATACAATCCATAGAGAAAAGTGGCAGAATAATAATTTCTAGTATTTCAAACAAAGTACATACACCTACGAAAGTTTTTTTCTTACCTTCCCTTCCCACCAACTATTAAAACCTCTTTTTTCCTTCGCTTCTAAATTTACTTGAGCATTGTGGCATAAAACTCTCAAGGTTATTCACAGGTCTTCATGGCTCTATTATCTGCCCACCCATTTAGCTGCACCAAACCACTGACAGCAACCAGCTGCTAAAAGTTATGGGTATAAGGAGAATAAGGGCTTAAACTCTTCTTTATGTGACCTCATAGGGAATTTGGGTTCAGCCTAAAATGGCGTTTTGGATGCAAAATAACACTTTGCCTCCAAAAATGCCAAAAGTTAAGAGGGTGTTTGGATGAGCGTTTGGCTGTCATAAAAAACTGAGCTTGAGAAAGACATGGCTTTGAGAAAACCAGGTTTTCTAAAAGAGATTGAAAACCTGACCCCTCCTAGGTTATTCTATAAACTGGGTTTTGAGTGTATCACCAAAACAAAGAAACCATGTTCTCAAAACTCATGAAAAATTGTGGTTTCCATAAGACCAAATTTTTTACTAAACTAAGTTAAATGAGGTTGTCATTCAAACGCCCCTTAAATTTGTTACAAACCAAGCTTTGATAAAAACTAATTTTTCAAATAATTCTAAAGAACATGCAGCCGTCTTCCAGGTTTTAAGATGGGTTTTTGCCTACCCAAGTTATAATAATATCATAAATCAATTCATTTTTGTTATCCGATCAAAAAAACCAGGTAACCTGTTTTTGTTTTATAAATTAAACAGGAAACATTTCGAAAACGTATTAAAAAACTGGATTTCAGGTAATAAAATTTTGTGATATTTTTAAGTGGCATCCTAAAGCAACCGGAGTGTTTCATACCCAACCAACATTTTTTGGCTATTTATTTCTTTCCCTGCCCCCAACAAAAGCATTAAAAGCATAGAAGTGATGGTCCTTAGCTCAATTTCCATCCGTGGGCCCAACAACTGTACAACAAAATAAAAGTAACGTTCATCCAGCTAGCCTGCTCAGCCAGAGTGTCTACCAATTGGCAAAATCACGCAATATTTTGACGTCAAAGGGGGTGTGCATGTATGACGTATGACCAATTATAAATCTTAGAAATCTCACAAGCGTCGGAAGGTTTTTGAATGATAGCTCTGTCAGCGCGTCAAAAAGGAGGACAAAATATAAATATTAGAAATCGCGCGGACCTCGAAAGGTTTTTGTACACAGCCTGTATATGGCATAAATAAATACTTTAAAGCTGTAAAATGTTAAAAATATTTTCAGGAGAATCTTTTTTATTTTTATTGATTGCATCTCTGTTACAGATGGTTAATTAAGTTTCGTAAGTGATTCGACCAATTATATACTTTTTCCATATTTTAAATTCTTTTTTTTACAAAATCTATTATTTGCACATCACAAAAATATGTCTTTCGAAATGACCACAAAAGATTCCTAGAAAGTAAGCCAGGCCGTTACAAAATCTACAATGTTAACAAAACATGCAAACGTAACAGTTTTTCAATGTGAAATAAATTTCTATTCTACGCGAATTAACGATCTAACTTTTTCATCTTAATTACAATAACTAATTCTATAATATATGGGGTGACGTCCCATGAGTTTGCAAAGGAATTATGAAACTGATCATTCAGATATAATTTTGTCTCTATATCGGACGGACAACGAGTGAAACCAATATAAAGTAGCTCACGATAATCAAAATCTGCCTTTAACCTCCAATTCACCATGTCTCTAAGTAGGGGTGGGTATAGGGCCGGGCCGGCCAGCCCAGCCCAGGCCTGGCCCAATAATATTGCGGTCCGAGCCGTGGCCAGGCCCAGCCCGGCCCAGGCCTGGCCCAATAATATTGCGGTCCGGGCCGTGGTCAGGCCCGGCCCTGAGAGGGAGACCGGAAGGGAGAAGAGGAGGAAGGAGGGGGAGAGGAGCAGGGAGAGCAGAGAGGGAGGCGCGGGACGGAGAGGCGATCAGGTAAGGAGAAGAGGGAATGGAGGTGGGTGACGAGGACGACGCTGGAGCGGAGAGAAGAGTACAGAGAGGCCGTCTGGGAGGGCAGCGCCGCAGCAGGTAGAGTCGGAGACGATGCAGTTGGCGACGGAGGAGAACAGAGCCGCCGCCTCGTCCACTTCCTCGGCCTCCGGTTCCGCTTCTCGTCCGTCGTTGCCTTCTTCCTGGCCATCGTTGTCGGGCAAGGGGGGAAGGGGAAGGGAGACGGGAAGGGGGTAAGGGAGAGGGAGACGGGAAGAGAGCCCGTAGTCGACTGGGCCGCCGCCGGGCCTACCCAGCCCGGCCCTGCTGCCGGGCCGGCTTGTCGGGCCCGGGTCTGGGTCCGGCCCGGGTCTGGGTCCGGCCCGACGCCCAGCCTTATCTGTAAGGTTTTAGGCTCCTTTGACATAGGTGAAAATAAAGTGTACATTTTTTACTTAATACTCAAGAACATAACCCATGGTAATCGAAATCGCCTCTAACCCACCACCTCTCAAGAGTATGAAGCTTATTACACCGACAATTTGGGTGTGGGCAATTGCCTACATAAATGTTTGATGGCCTCAAAACAAATTCTCTTATACATTAAACAAAAAAAACTTGAAACCCACCACAATTAACATCTCCTGCCAAAACTTGAAACCCACCTCAATTAACATCTCCTGCCATCACTTTTTCTAATACATTTTGAAGAAGAGAGAAAATAATGAGGGCGACTTGCGTCTAAGCTTCCCGCTTCACTTTATCAAAATAACACTATAGTGCGGGTTGTACCGGAGTTGGGTCCTTTCATTTATGTCAAAGGCCATGATAAATAACTTGCTTTGAAGTTACACAATTTTTTTTAATTTTAATAAAATAAGGTAAAAAGAGATTTTTCCGTAATAGTTTCTATATTATTAATTTTTTTTTAAAGAGAAACGGATATTGGGGAGCGGTAAAAAGCTTTTTATTTAGCTAAATTCATTTTTATCAATTATTCAAAAGGTTGTTTTTTGTGATATTTTTTTCATTCTAATTGTTTTCATTTTCCTTTTGATTGAATGAATACCAAGTTAGCTTGCAACTACTACATGGGTTTTATTCCCTTGTAGAGGTAGAGGACAAGATAAAAGTAGCTCATATGCCAATACAATCCTATACCATAAATCCTAAATCATAAAGGAAAACAAAGAGTAATTTGGTTTTCACCTTAAAGGATCTGGTAACCTTCCGCATGCACCTAAGATAAAAAGTGAACTCCATAACAACAACACTTTTTTTTCCAGAAAATAAAATATAAGGATAAGTTGTTCATGTTCATATAAAAGTTCTAGTAGATATTTAATAATAACAAATAAAAAAATAAAAAAGGTGCAGTATGAAAGAAAGACTAGAAAAAAAGGGCAATTTTGAAAAATAACTAATACTATGAAAACTAAAAAAAAAAAAAAAAAAAAAAAAAAAAAAAAAAAAAGAGAATGTGGCAATCAATGGCGTAATGAACCCTGTCCTCTCAGTTGCGTCACGTCCCAGCAACCAATAAATGTGGGATTGTCGTTCTTCCAGCTTGTGTCTATCAATAAATAACACTTATTGCTTAAAAAATTACAAATAACGTTTGAATGTATTAAACAATTCACAAATAAAAAAAATATTAAAACAAAAATGATATTTTACCCCGAACAAGAAATCACAAACTGCACGCTGAAGTCTGACCTCCTCAAAACGTTACATCATTTTGTCTCTCTGCCTTTCTGTAGTTACAATCATACTCCTAGCAAAAGTGAAATTTTAGAGAGATTCGAAAAATGTACTTTTCAATAAAGCCATTCAACTAAAAGTATTTACTTTCTCCTTAACCTAACTGCCACATGAATCAAAACAAAAAGGCTGCTATTCCCAAAACTATAACAAGCGAAGTTATTTTCAGAACATCCGACGACATTTTCCTGATATCGTTTCCAAAAGCGACGTGAGATGCCGACCAATTACTTTCAAAGAAAAAGACGACTCGCTGCACTGCTTCATTCCTATCAAGTGATGCCGACGATATAGTTCCGGCGAAGGAAAAAGGAGAGCACAGGTGTACACATCATTAGCCAAAAAGCCACTTTTCGCCGCTGCGGAGACAAAGTCCGGCCGTCTCGACGCGTTCACATTTTCTGGTCATGAACCGGTCACGGGCCGTCGACTCGCCGCCATCGGTGCCGCTTTCTACTTTACAGCGACTTGCCCAACGCGTGCAACCAATAAAATCCACGAGCCATGCTTTAAGTTGGATGTCTTACACGGTAACCAGTCGTACGCCGTCAGAAGCAAATAAGCATGGTGTAACGGCCCACCCGTCCGCGTCCAGGAAGAGGGCCGCAGCCGGCATCGATAGGGCGGAAGGCCGCGCACAGCTCACGGTCGGGACGAGCCACGTGCCAGGAGGAGGGGGTGATGACCTCGGAGCAGAGCAGAGGGAGGCTACAGACCGCGGGCGAGAGCTAGGCACCGCAGAGGAACGGCCGCGGGAGGCTAGCCCCGTGGGCCGGTAGAGGGCGCGCCACGCGGGGCTGAACGCATCGGGAGGTTTAGCCTCCATCGCCCCCGGGCAGGGGCAAGGGCAGAGGAGACCGAGGACAGCGACGACGCCGAGCGCTGCCTGGCTGACCAGCGGCCAGGGACGAGAGCAATGGGCGGCAGCGCTGCTAGCTGCCGCCTAGCCGACTTGCGGTCACCGCCGAGCGACACCTGGGCACCCGGCGGGCTGGCCGACAAGCCTACGCGCGATCCACCCGGCGACACGGCAGCGAGCGGACGAGGAGGCTCGGCAGCGCCTGACCGTGATGGCGGGGCAGAGACGAGCAGACCCCAGCCGGAAGGAGCTTCAGCGGGACACGCGTGTCGCGTGTCCCTTTGACGGGACACGCGTGTCCCTTTGACGGGACACGCCTTCGGTGTGACGCCTGACACCACGCAGGGAGCTTGACACTATACAGGGGGACACTTCGGGAATAACCGGACACGGGTCCGGATTTGTGAGGCGGGTTGGCCCGTCATTTTTGTAGACCCGGATCCATGAGCAGTCTTATGGATCCGGGCGCGGACTTTTGGGGGATTCGGACTGGGGTCCGGACCCGCATTTCTCGGGTCTCTTAAAGACCCGGGCGATTCACCGCCCCTGACCCGGTTCGACAAGGCTGTCGAACTGGGACGTTGGTCGGCCACCTCCCACGCGAGCCGTGGGAGGGCCAGGTCCATCGTCTCCTTCCCTTAAGAAGGAGATGAGCAGCAATGGAGTCTCTTGCGTTTTGTATTGGAATCCTGAGGGGTTTTTCCTGGAGGTTATTCCCAGAAGGTCGCCGGAAGTTTTCCCTGGCGGCAGCCCTCGGATTTCCCGACATTCGCCCTTGAATGCATTGAATGTTTTCTTCTCCCCCTTCTCTGTTCTTCCCTCCAACTCATCTTCGTCTTCTTCTCGCTAGACGCTCCTCCCTCACCGGACGATCATTCCCAGCGTAGAAGGGCCTCCAGCGAAGGATCCTCCGCCGTTTCCCTTCACCCATCCGACGCCCACACCGCCTGCAATACCCTCCGTTAGCCTCCATGTTCCCTGCGCATCATCCCTGCCATCACGGTTCAGAGAGACCGGTTACTGTTCCATTGGCGTTCTCCCCCTCCGAGCGAGATCTTGGGCGATCGAGACCACGGTCGGCTGCCTCTGTCATCCCTCCCGGCCGTGGGTCCTAACACCTGGCGGGGATGACTTACCGTGGGTCGATAGGGGCGGAGGCAAGGGGGTCCGGGTATTGACTCCACCTCAAATTTTTTTGAAAAGAAATTATAAGTAAATTTAAAAAAAAAATATTTATTTTATATAAAATTTGTAAAAAGTAATATTTCGACTCGTGTTAAAAAACGAAGCCTCCAAAAGTTGCCCAAGATAGCATCGTTGAATGGAGGGAGTTGAATGCTGTGGAGAAGGAACCCAAGTGTAGATTTAAGAGAGTTTTAGACCATGTGTAACACAAACAAGCCCTTACAAATTGCAAAACCAAATATCACCGATATTTCAAGATTTTTTATGAAAACGTTCAATTTCTTCCCTGATTTACATGTATTTTTTATTGGCCTTTTAGCTGGTTTTTGTGTTTTCAGTTCTATTAATCTTGCTATTTGAATTTCAATTTCCAATCAAATTTCTAGAAATGAAGAGGGAAGTGATGCCACAGAGACTTTGCAGGCTAATTTCCTTGCCCCTCGATTCTACTGACCTTGCCATTTAAATTAAGTAACTATAAATAAATTAACATTCAGCTGAAAGTTTTTAAAAATACTTCTAAAACCCAGTTTTTCTTGTCATTCAAACAAAAATCTGGCTTTCAAAATCCATTAAAAAATGGTTTTACAAAACAAGGTTTTGACAAAAACCATTTTTTCAAGGGGCTCATCAAACACTACCTAAAGTTGGTACATGCGTACCTATACACAAATATAATTATAAATAAATAAATCAATAAATAAATAAATAAATATATATATATATATATATATATATATATATAAAGAGAGAGAGGTTGAAGCCCATATGCTATTTTGAGGTTCATCGAAGGCCGGATGCATTGACGTTGAAAGATTTCTAATCCAACCTAAATAAAAGTCCACAAATGCGATATATAGGACTTAAAACATTGCCCATTGAACGTAAAATCGTGTGTATAGCAAAAAATAATTTAAAGCTGTAAAATGTTCAAAATATTTTAGAGAGTAGTCTTTGTTATTTTTATTGATTGCATTTCTGTTACGCATGGTTAATTAGTTCTTGTAATGATTCCACCAATTACATACATTTCTCATTTTTAAAATCTTTTTCCTTTTGGCAAAATCTATTATTTACACATCAACAAAAGATGTTTACTTCTGTCTAAAATTATGAAAACAAACATACAAATTTGTTTTAGACGTATAGAAGTCGTTTGATAGGTTAAAACATTTTTTAGCGTTGGTTATTAAACCTTTTAAAAATGTTAATTGCATGCTTTAAAAATATAATGTTTGTATGAATAACTAAGCTTTAGGTTATGCAAATTACATCTACATTTGAGATAGTATAGAAGAGACAAGTAGAAAATGAAAAGAGATTTAAAAACAAAAAAGTGCTGGAAATAGCGACCGGTTCGATATACGAGTAAAACTAATATACACGTATTAATTGTGTCTCCTTTATAATCGGCGCCAAACCTCAAACCCTTCCTACCAGTCACCTCCGGGTTAAGCTTGCACTCTTAATTGTGAACACGGTTACATTCCCGATTAGACCACTGGAAATAGGGGTGAACACGAGCCTCATTGAGCGTTAAGTCAGCTGGAGCTCGGTTCGACTAATGAAATCTCGAACGAGCCTCATTGAGCGTTAAGTCAGCTCGAGCTCGGTTCGACTAATGAAATCTCGAACGAGCCTCATTGAGCGTTAAGTCAGCTCGAGCTCGGTTCGACTAATGAAATCTCGAGCTCGACTTGGCTTTAGCTATTACGGAAGCAGCTCGAGCTAGTTTCGGCGGTTACATGTTTGGACTCGAACTCAACTCGATTAAAGTTCGACAAACCCGTTTGAATAGAATTGATATTCATCATTACGTGTTGGGCTGGAGCTCGACTCTTTTAAGGCTTGATAAACTCGTTTGAATATAATTGATATTCACCCTTACATATTGAGCTCAAGCTCGACTCGATTAAGGCTTAACAAACTTGTAAACTTGTTTGAATATATAAACTTGATTAAGGCTCAACAAACTCGATTAAGGCTCGAGCTCGACTCGGCAATTAAGTATTGAGCTCGAACTCAACTCGATTGTTTGAACGAGTCCACTCATGAACTCGAGCTCGACTCATTAAGCAAATGACACGACTCGAACGCATTCACGAGTCAAGTTTTAACAAGTCGAGCTCAAGTAGCTTGACTCGTTATTCACCCCTACTTGGAAAAGGGACTTGAAAAATCACCATTTTCTCTACTTCCAAAGTTTTAGGCTACTTGGGCATTGGGAATGGCAGTGGTGTTCAATAAAGTTGCAAGGACATAGCCCACGGGTATCAAGGTAATGACCTGCCTTAAAAAGACCCCTAATCCTGCAACTTGGATGCCTTAAACACCCTATGCCCCTTGAGGCCAAGGTAGGGCTTGCTTGGGCCCTTGTCCTACCTCAAATTTTTTTTTTGAAATTTATCTATAAATTTTAGAAAATTTACTTATTTTATATAAAAAATTTGAAAAATGATATTCCGTCCGTAGTTAAAATTTAGAAAACTTTAATTTATCATTCTCATAAAAAATTTCTAGTTCTGCCCCTGACTGTTTGTTAGAAGAATACGATCACACAATTTAAACAGATGGATCAACTAACGTCAGATAGGATATTCCACTAATTCCAAAATGGGCCACCTTCCTCAATTAATGTATTATTACTTTACACGAAAGTCGCCCAACTCTCAAAAGTAGGAAGCTTATTTCTCTTGTTACATTTCCATTATTGCTTGTTAGAGGAATTAACCGACTATCTACATATAGGGATTTCAGTGGATCGAATATCCAACCGAAATGGTTAAAAATAGTTGGATAAGAAATGGAGATCGATCGTATTCGATTCAGTTTTAAATATAAATGGCTTTGGAACCGAATGTTCCATGAATCTGTCATTGGGTTCCAAAGCACACAACGTCCTTGTTACGAAATACCCTCAAAGTATTTAAAAATCATTTATTTTTTTATATAGTTATACATTAACTTTTCAAATAAATTGTAAAAATATGTGCCATTTATTTTTCTGTGAGCCTCTGGCCTTGCTGTCCTCGAGCGAACGCCGCTAGTTTTTGTTTTACATTTTTTTCTTTTAGTTTAAGATTTTCACACTACATGGGAAGCTCTCCACTTTAGCCTTGTGATGTTAAATGCTAAAAGCATCCCAAGTTAAATGGGGGCAACTTGCACTTATGCTCTTTTACCTGAGATGGTGTAATGGTTCAACCACGTTATGACACACGGCACAGCAGGTCATACCTCAGGCATAAGAAATTCACTGCTTTGAAGTAAAACCATTTTTCTTTCAATTTAAAATAAAGTAAGATAAGAAGAGATTTTTCCACTACAGTCTATATATTATTAGATTTTTTCACTATAGAGAAAAAAGACAGTTTCTACTCCCTTGCACCTCATGGAAATAGAACACAAGATGGAAATATACTAAATCCTTCTCAAATGCAAACACAACACTAAAATAATGATAGAGGGTAGGCAAGAGGTTAAGGTTTAGTAACAGGGAGGCCATTATCACAGGCAAGGTTTATTGGAGACAAGTACATCATAGTCGAACATATTCAGATGTGAGTGACTCCCCTCAGCACGCTAGAAAAGAGGCAATGGACCAAGAGGAAACTCCAGCTGATGTGAATGCGGGATACGATGCCAGGGGAAAGGTCTAAATCCGCGGGCACGCTTTGTTCATCGGTCCGTTAGCCTTGGCAAGTCCAACAACTAAAATGAATTCTTGATAAATGGAACTTGAAATGACCAAGAGCGCCTTTCGACATCTCAGTTCAAAGAGATGTAAATATAGATTGGTAGAGATGACTCTGTCTCCCTCAACCCTTCCAGGATTTTCCAACTCAGAACTTCACAAGTGTCCTCTTGGGAAACCGAAAGGTCAAAGTAGCAGCCTAATGTTAAGGGGAGAGTCAATCTTGGAGTCCGGTTCGAAGCTTCAAAGTGGGAGGATGTAGAATCAAGTATGGCAGAGTAAAGAACACTGTGGACCTTCCCCACAGTACTAAGAAAACCACACAATGTGCGTAGGACTCTCAAGGAGTTCACTGACACTGCAAAAGGCCGATAGCTTTTGGAGGAGTTAATGACTGACGAAGCATTTGTAGATGATATGTTAGAAGTCGACCCCCTTGTCCTCCCACTAGACCCAAGAGAAGATGGGGCACTCGTTATGGTAGCTACAACACCTGACCAAGTGTCGGCCTCGGCTTTGGAGATGGACAATTAGTTTAGAGAGGCTGATAGTTTCCCGGCACCAGAGGAGCATGTAACAGGTATGTAGGTGATGATTCCCCACCGCCCTCATCCTAGTCAGTTTCTTTCACTTCTTTGCAATGCATGTGCTTTCAAGAAATGTTCGTGGATTGGTCAGGAATGTGGCACAGTTTGAGTTATCCTCTTTGATACGAAACTTTGGTTTGAAATTTTGGTTTTGTTGGATACCTACCTCTCGAAGTCATCCTTGTATAATTGGCTTCGTAACAATAGCAACTACGCTTTTGTTTACAATAATGATGGGATCTATCAGTAAGTAAGAATTATAGTATGATAGAATCCCTTACATCAATTGAGAAATACTATATATCTTTATGTTGTAAGTATAGAATATTTTGGGGAAAGTTTGTTCTTGTAGGGGTGTATGTGCACCACAATCATATTATAAGTAGACATGATTTCCGAAGATTACCGGATCACCTTCACCAAATTGAGCTGCAGATAATTACTGTGAGATACTTTAATGACGTGTGCTTCCGTTGGGACAAATATGGATGGGCTCCCAACACTCCTTTTGAAGCTTTCAATGGTTTTCTAAGTGGGGCTATACTTAGCATTAGCATTATTGAAGATGGTGCCGAACGGTTAGCATCAAGCAACAATCGAGTTGCTGGCCTAAAGGTACAATGTACAATGTAGGCTTCATGAACAGCGATCAATGATGGTTGGAGCAATGACCGATCCACCATCAAGTTTAGCCTCACTGTTCTACCCAAAACTATATTTGGCCGTAGCGCCTTAGTGTTAGTGTTATCAATGGTTTTCATTATTCTTTAAATATTTTAAGAGTTTGTCTAATTTTTAACATACGTATGTGCACTTTTTAATAAAACAAATATAATAACAATTTTTTACCAATTAAATCTATGAATCATCTGATTGACCAATTAACACCAGATCTTAGGTCCTTTCCCCCATGCCTTGGGGTCTTGGGTTGCACTGTCATCAGCAATGTTGTGACGTTTAGCTTAGGGCTTGTTTGGGAAATAGAATTTGTAACTATTTGATGAATATATTTTAAAAGGTCAGATACATTTATAAAACAAATTTTTTAATGTACCTCAACTTTTATGTCATACTCGTGAAATAATTTCATATTGTTCTATTTGCTAAACTAATCTTTAAGTATCACACCTTACCTCTTAAGACATAGTAACCCACAAAAAACCGAACTAATTAGAAAAGAGGGAAAGAGAGAACAAGGGAGGGATTGAGCAATCCTCCTTTGTTTCGTTGGCTAGTTAGAAAGGAGGAAAATAGAGTGAAAGGAAGAAAGTATTTGACTACGGATTGAAAAGAAAATGAAAGGAAAGAAAGAAAGAAGAAGAGTTTTTTATTCCCACACTACCCTTCTCATTTCTTTTCTTTCGTTTCAATTTTTTCCTTTTTCTTTACGACAACATCAAATTAAATTTGAAATAAAATTTTTGTAACATTGCTTCTCCTTTCAATCAAATCAAGTAGGAGGAGGGTTACCTAAGGACAATCCTACCTGATTTCACCATTTATTGTTGCGACCCTTCGTATGATCGCATTTAGTGCAAGGACACTGAATCCTCCCCCACCTTGGAATAGGGACAGCGTCCACAGAGTCGGAAGGTGAAACGCAACTTGGCCCAAAAGGCCTGGCGCGGCCTCATTTATGTCGGTCTTCTTTACAGCAGTAACTGTCGGGTCAGCGTGAAGTCGCTGGAAGAGAATGAAGAACGAATTTTGTACGCCACAAGACCATGTGTACATAAAGAGCGTAGGGTCCCATGCATATTGGGACATATAACCAGGTTGGCATAGTAGACCATTGTCTACATCGCTATCCCACCTTTTACGATATACACTATATATGAGGGGAGATCCTTGCTGAGAATGGCATCTTAGAACTCAAACAAGATCAAAGATTGTGGGCCTTTTAAATTCTCATGGCAGGCATAGGCAGATTCCCGTTTGCTAGCACCATTATTATCATCGCCCATCTCCTTTTGTCCCACCTCTTCGTCCCTGCAACATCGGCTGGTAGCTCCTTCGTCTTTAATGGCTTCCGCGGTTCCAACCTAACCTTAACGGGGTCTGCTATAGTCACAGGCCTTGGTGCTCTGCGTCTCACTAACAACTCTAACCTCTTGTCTAGTGGCTACACCGGCCATGCTTTCTACCCTATGCCTCTGCGTTTCAAGGAACCGTCACCTGTTAACAGAACTTTCTCCTTCAGCAGTCGGTTCGTCTTTGCTATTGTTTCGGAGCAGCAGAATTTTGGCGGCTGCGGCTTTGCGTTCACTATTGCGCCCTCCTCCGACCTGCCCACGGCTGTGGCTGGCAACTTCATGGGCCTCCTCAACAAATCCACCGATGGCAAACCCTCCAATCACATATTTGCAGTCGAATTCGACACTGTGGAGGGAGCATCGGTGAAGGATCCCGACGACAACCACGTCGGCGTCGACATCAACAGTGTGACCTCCAACTTCACTGAGCCTGCGGCTTACTACACGGATGAGTCGACGAATCAAACGATTAATCTGCAAAGTGGTGAAAGCTTGCAGGCATGGATCGACTACGATGGTGTCTCAGGGTTCATCAACATTACCATAGCTCCTTTGTCCCATCCTCTAAGGCCTCACCGCCCCCTGATATCACGCTCTCTAAATTTATCTCCTCTTCTGCAAGAATTCATGTACGTAGGATTCTCTTCCAGCACCAAGAAGGTATTCAGTGAACACTATATCCTAGGGTGGAGCTTTGCAATCAATGGAGATGCTCCACCTCTGGACTTGTCAAAACTTCCCCGGTATCCAAAGATTAAACAGACTTCGAAAACCTCTAGACTCCTGCCATATACTTCAACCTTAGGACTCTTCCTTGTCACCGCCATAGCCATTGCTTCCTTTCTACTGTACAGAAGGTGGAGGCTTTATTCAGAGACAGTTGAAGAATGGGAACTGAATTACCCTCACAGATTCCCCTACAAGGAACTTTATAGAGCAACCAAAGGTTTTAGGGAAAAGGAACTTTTGGGCAGGGGAGGTTTTGGCAGTGTTTACAAAGGAGTGCTGCCCAGCTGCGGCTTGGAGGTTGCCGTCAAGAAGGTGACAAATGGTGCCACACAGGGGATGAGAGAGTTTGTAGCCGAGATATCAAGCTTGGGGAGGTTGAGGCATAGGAACTTAGTCCAGCTCCAGGGTTGGTGCAGGCGTGGAGAGGACCTTCTTCTGGTGTATGATTTCATGGTTAATGGAAGCCTAGATACCTTTCTTTTCGACCAGCAAAAAGGACTCCTCGCCTGGGAGGTAAGGTTCAAGATTCTCAAGGGAATTGCTTCAGGCCTGCTGTATCTGCATGAAGGGTGGGAGCAGGTGGTTGTGCACAGGGACATAAAGGCAAGCAATGTATTATTGGACGCTGAAATGAATGGCAAGCTCAGTGATTTTGGCCTTGCAAAGTTCTATGATCATGGAAGCAACCCCCAAACGACTCGTGTTGTAGGCACACTGGGTTACATGGCACCTGAACTCTCGCAGACCGGCAAGGCCACGACGAGTGCCGATGTCTTCTCCTTTGGCGCATTGCTTCTTGAGGTGGCGTGTGGTAGGCAGCCCATGGACTATAAGAAATCTGAGGAAGAAGTCATGGTGGCAGACTGGGTGCTCATGTGCTGGAGGAGTGGAAGGATACTTAATGCAGTGGATAAGCGGCTTGGTATGAATTATGTAAGGGAAGAGGCAGAATTGGTGCTCAAGCTTGGCATCCTCTGTTCCCAGACTGCACCTCAAGCTAGGCCTAACATGGTGCAGGTGGTTCAGTTTCTCAATGGGGATGCATCTATGGAGAACTTTGCAGTTGAAAGTGTAGTCATGAAGTCTGATTGTGGGGGCTTTGAACAGCTAGCCCTTGCTTACCCTTCTTCTGATAGGTTGTCGAGCTCGTCTTGATCGAACTAACATCATTTCCTTTGGTGCCCAGGCTTGGTATCCTCTGCTCTCAGACTCCATCTGAGGCTAGGCCTAGCCCTCCTTTTGCCCTTCTTCTGATAAGTCGTCGTTGAGCTCTCTTGATAGAACTGACATCATTTCCTCATTGTTCGAACCAACAAGTAAAGAAAATTGAGCAGTATGAGTGCTCTTTTTCTTATGAATAACACGAAACAGTCTTAATAGTTTCCCAGTTGAATATGTATAATTCCAACTTATTCATGAAGCAAGCTGAGTTTGTTCATGGTGCCTGTATATTTAATATACTTCACAAATCTTGCGCCATTCAATAAATGAAATGTCCTCTTAGTGTAATTCAGGATACTTAAGGTGTGCTCTCATATTCAGGATATTATTGTCCGAACAAAACTGTTGGCCAGGCCAAAACATGTTGATTGTGGACACGCAGACAAGATATCCAGTAAGGCCAATTTTTAAACGTCGGCAGACAAGATATCTAACTGTTGGTTTTCCTTGTTTTGCCTTCCCCTTCTCCGATTTCTGTATAAAGTGAAAAGAAAGAGAGGTAAGCTTCGTTGTAGAATGGGAGAGTCGTGGACTTCAACAGGTAAACTAAGGGTAGGACTTGTTTTAAAAAGAAATTGTGGGTATGGCAAGCGCAAATGCCGAAAAAGATCGGTTTCAGTTCACAAAAACTAGTGCTTATTCATCCTGTTCTTGACATGAGTTCAGAAAGGGAAGTTCCCTCTTTCAAGTGGAGCCACAAGATTCCCACGGTTAAATTTCGAAAACAGGTCAATATCAAGGCACATCGGAGTTTGATTTTTCAAACACATCTTTGGCCTCAGAGTTGTAAGAAGTTCAAAGGGTCCAAGGATTTCACAAGTACTTTGCCAGCCTAAAGTTGCAGAATTGGGATGTGGGTTAAAAAATAAATAAGCAAACGCGTAAAAAAAAAAAAATAATAAACCACTTGTCAATTTGTAAAGAGACATTTGATTTTGGTATCCTTGACACATTCTGCTTTTCTAGGGGACCAGAGGCCTTGCTTCTGCTCTCTTTGATGTTCCAACCACCAAGACTTGACGCTGAAATGAATTGGACGTACGTGGAGTCTAGCGTGTCAACAAGAACAAACAATCGCTTGTCAACTTATTTTCCAACGAATTCAGAGAAGCGGCCCACATTCATCAGAGACAAAACTCATTAACGTCTGCCCTTTACGCGGTACCCACCCTGGAATCGACCAGAGCATTTTTTTTCTCCCAACGTAACCACATGCAGCGAATTTGAATCGATAATGCGAACAGGGCGTCAACAGGATATATATTTACTCCCTCAGATCATGCGTAACTATCATCTGAACTTGGCTTAGAAAGTTCATGGTGCAGAGTCGTACCTGCTCTTAAGAAATAAGTGCGCATATATTAACTCATTTTCACAGGTTCAATTAATAAGTAATCCTCTGTCTTTGCTGATTTTGGAACAACTATTCATACAACTGCAAATGAATTAAAATGAGACATGAGTGTTGGATAGTGGCCATGAGCCCTATCGTCCCTCAAAATTACGAGATTAACATGAAATAAGTTTCAAAATAAAGATTTCATAAATAAATTCTAAGATTTACATTACTTGTCTTTTTCCGATTATCTCTCACTAGCAAAAATCGTGCGCTAGGAAAACGGGAAAACCTACAAAGCTGGTCTGTAATCCCAGCACAACTCGATCTAGGGTTTTGTTTGAGAGGGTGTAATCATCCCAAATTTTTCTAAAGGACTATGATGTTTTATCCAAGTGCGAAATTCAAATTAAGGCACAAGATTTCCAAAATACAACTTTCAGATCCAAATTAAATCCAAAATACTACTCTCAAATCCAAATTAAATCCAAAATAGAACTTTCAGATCCAAATTAAATCCAAAATACTACTTTTAGATCCAAAACCCAAGTTTAGATCCAAATCAATCATTTAAGACTAATTTGCCTTTCCTTTTGACCAAAAAACCTCCTTTTATATGGTGATTTTAGTCTTTTTTTTAAACAAAACCGATTTGCCCCTCCTTTTGACCAAAAAAACCTCCCTTTAGAGGGTGATTCTAGTTTTTTTTAAACAAGACCGATTTGCCCCTCCTTTTGACCAAAAAACCTCCTTTTATAAGGTGATTTTAGTCTTTTTTTAAACAAGACCGATTTGCCCCTCCTTTTGACCAAAAAACCTCTTTTTAGAGGGTGATTTTAGACTTTTATAAACAAGACCGATTTGCCCCTCCTTTTGACCAAAAAACCTCCTTTTAGAGGGTGATTTTAGTCTTTTTGGTAAACAAGACCAATTTGCCCATTCTTTTGACCAAAAAACATCCTTTTAGAGGGTGATTTTATTCTTTTTTGGTTGACAAGACCCATTTGCCCTTCCTTTTGGCAAAAAAATCTTCTTTTGGAGGGTGATTTTAGTCTTTTTAGGTCAAAAAAATTCAAATTTTGGGTTTTGGCTCCAAAATCATCTATAAATACCCCCCATATCCTCCCTCTTGGGCAAGATTGGTCCTTGGGAGAAACTCTAGTGTATTCTCACTTGAAGACTTAGAGTTTCTGTTGAGTTTTCTCTCTCTCCCTCTCTCTCTTTCCATTTCCTTCTCCAACTTAGAGCAAGCACTCTTGGAGCTTCATTCAAAAGGGGATCTTCAAGTGAAGGTTTTCATCTTTCTTAGGTCATTTCCCATTAGAAGTATGTAATCTTCATCCTTCTCATTTCTCTCTTCTTTCTTTTCATTAATATTCTTATTATTATGTTATTTGCTTTTTCTTAAATATAGTCTTTGTTTTCATTTTCTCTTCACATCTTCACTTCCCCATGACCAAAGGAGATAGCACTCAACATCTTTTTAGAGACAAGAGGCTATGCTCAAATGCACCGGGAGCATGAGAAGATGAGATGATATTTTATTTTATGATTAAATCATGCTCTTTCAAGTATTCTTGTTGTTCTTGTTCTTTCTCTTTATCAATATCTTCTTGCTCTTTCTTCTCTTCAATATATATTCTTGTTGTTGTTATTCTTTTCCTCAATGAATATATTTTTGTTGTTATTGTTATTTCATTTCTTTAATATAGTCTTATTCTTGTTATTTCATTTTTTCGTTATTGTTTCTCTTTCTACATTTTCTCCTCATCTTCATCTCTCCACGGCTAAAGAATGTAGCTTTCAATCTCTTTTTAGAGACAAGAGGCTATAATCAAAGTGCACCGGGAGCATGGAAAGATGAGATGATCTTTCATTTTAATCATGTTCTTTCTTTTCATGAATACATTCTTATTGTTCTTTTGTTTCCTCTTATTTTCCTCTCTTCCTCATTTCTCCATGGCCAAAAGAGATAGCTCTCAATCTCTATTTTAGAGTCAAGAGGCTATACTCAAGTGCACCGGGAACATGAGAAGATGAGGTGGTATATCAATTCATAGTTACATCATGTCTTCCCTCCTAATTGAACTTTGCTTTTTTTCATCATCCTCTTTCTTTCTTTCCTTCCTTGAAAGTTATCTATATATTATGCATGCATAGTTGCTTGGTTATTTACTTACATGTGAATGCATGTCGGGAATGAGAGTGTGGTTTGGGGACTCTTTATTTTCATATTAATCTTTGAGGTTGGGATTTGTCCAACCCGGGATAAACCCTCACAAAAATGTACATGTTAATATGCATTTCCATATCATTTTGCGCTAGTTTCCTTCTTAATCATCACATTAGGAACCCTAACGAGTGTCTCGTTATGTTGCTTGTTTTCTTCCATACCCAACGGTGGAAGAAATATATCCCTTATAACAAACCAAATAATAACATTTTATGCTTATATAAATCATATTTTCTAAAACATTTTCAAAAAGAACCTTCTAACATGGCCTTAGGGACTTAGCTTAAACTCTTGCATGAGTCCAAGCTCCCCTCCGGCCCACATCAAACTTGAAGTTGGTAATTTTAAGTTGTTCTTTGATTTTTCTAATCTTGTGAAGGTATTGATGTATACCATGTTATATACATTTATGCCAACATGATGACCCCCATCTTTCTCTCTCTATGCTTTCACTTTCTATTTTATAAATTTTCATATGTGCATGAATACGTATGTACATGTGCTCCATCTCCTCTCTTTCAAATATTTATTTCTCTTTTCAAGACCAATATCTTCTCTTATAACATTTCTCATACCCATATATGCGTATGATATTTTTCTTTTCCTCTAAAATCTCTCTTTTTCTTCGAATCAATACATCTTTTTCTCTTAAGTTTTCATATATGTATATATGTGATAGTATGTACACATGTATGCATGTCTTTCTCTATATCTCTCTCTTTCCTTTCATAAGAGTGTTTTATCTATTGTATTCTTTTTAACATTCTCATCTCATGAACTTTTTATTTACCAACTTCAATAAGACCACAAACCAAGTAATGACCCAATATTGGAATCATGCTTGATGGTCTACAATCTCTATCCATTTTCAAAAACTTTTCCTTCTTATATACAATAATTATAATAACGAAATCTTAGATGTATGTTGTGGTAGGATTGACATTAGATGAATGTTGTGGTATGAATGTTTTATATTTTTTTCAATCATATAGGGTAAATGCATCCATGCATTCTCACACACTTTATTTCATTTATGATCACAAGCACCTCTCCAAAGGAACTTAAGCAAGAAGGGATGGAGCTCTAGCTAGGTGGTAACGAATTAGAGCAAAATCTCAAAGCTACTTAAAGTCTTAAGAAAACACTAAAGTGATTTCAAAATGTTTTCACAAGTTTTTCAAATGATATTTACTAGTTTCACTTTTTCCTCAAAACATTTCACATTTTCAAGCAATTCTTCAAGAACCCTTTCAAAAGTTTGAAACTCCAAACTTTCAATATTTTCTACACCGCATATAGAATCAAAAAGATGTTTAAGTTAAAACGAAATGCATCAATGATAAACATAGTCCTTGGGTTGATTACCCCCGGTAAAGGCACCGGGAACGGTCGATCCTCGTACCGACGGGCGAGTCCCTTTCTTTCCTCTTTCAAAACAAAAACCTTATTTTTCTGGAGCACTCCAAAACCAATGAAAATTTTGGGATGCAAACAGATGGCGACCGTGATGGGACCCGTCATCGTTTGGCTATGATTATTGATGCATTTTCATTAATTTGAACATCTCATGTATTGCCAATGATAAAGCATGTCCCCTATTTTTGCCTCGACCCCATTGGCATTTCATTGCATTGTTTGGTGATTGTGAATGTTTTCTTGCACATAGGTCTAATTGAGAAGGATCAATCATGTTCACACATATTTATGATCACATACCACCCTTCTCAATTTAGGAGTTGTTTGAAAGTCATGCTTGCTATTCTATTTTAATCTTCAAACTTAGGCAACATTGCATTAGAGACAACTCAATTTATATGATTTCTCATATTTCAAAATTCCTCATACCTATTTGTCCCGGTCATCATGTTGTCGGGCTTGGTCTTTGGCGGTAGCACAAGACTAAGCCTTACAACTAGACCACACCTTGGGCGGGAACGCCCCCTCGTTAGTATCATGAGTGGTAATTTATGGTATATCGACGAGTGATCAAGAAGAAGTTGATGAACTCTACCCTTAGTTGCCTAAGGAAGAATCTATGCTCGTACTAAGCCATTTGGCTAAGGTATATAAGCATAACTTGATATCGGATTATCGTGACACAAAATTATCTCAATTAGGTTCCTATACCCAATTTTTAAAAAAAAAAAAAAAAAAAAATTATTTCATGATAGATGTTGATGTGCGTGAAACCTTATGTGATGATTTGCAACCTCATTCCACACATCTACCTCATATTGTCTTTGTCAACCTAGTCAATGTTTTCCACTAATTCAATTTTTATCTTTTTAGAGTCATCATTCAAGATGTATTCTTTCCAACGTGGTGTCACATTCCCTTATGATCACATCCTCTTTGGGGAAGGTCCCGAACGGTCCACCTACATTTCTCTTGAGTCTCAACCTTTGGCTCCCGAATGGTATCGGACTTGGCATCCCACCTTCTCTTGGATGTTTCCTTCTTACTTTGAAGAATGTGGGCTAGAGACAGTGGCAGCTGGAGGAATGCAATCGCCGAGCGTTGGAACCCAAGGACCTCCTCTTTTTGGTTTCCATGGGGAGAAATGACAATATTACTAGATGAATTTGCCGAAATACTAGACCTTCCTACCCCAACTTGTGACCCAAATGATCTATTGGAAAAACAATTCCTTATGAACCCAACCAAGGTCAATGCAAATGACCTCATTGCTCACTTTACTGGACGAAAAACTTGGCCTTTAGTAGAAAACCATGAAAATCAAAGCATCAACATGAAAAATTTGTATGAAGAATTTGGAACCTATGTTGAACCTTCTACCCTACCTCGAAAAGTCATAGGGAGAATTAAACATTGTATGATGCTCTGCACAGTAGGAGTGACCATTTTTACCAATGGAAGTAACCTTTTAGATGTCCGTATTGCCCAACTTTTTCGAGTATGGGGGCATAGAGGGACCCGACACTTGTCAGTAGCAATGACAGCCTTAGCCTTCCTTTACCGAGGACTCACCCGCTTTACCATGGGAGATATCGACTTCATAGAAGGATGGACATATGCTTTACAATTGTGGTTCTTCAAGCATGCGGGACCCTAAGCCAGTCTATTCAGAAACACTGATGGATCATTGACAACCTTGGAGCAATACCGTTGTTTGATCGAGCAATTGAATGAAGAAGAGATCATTTGGGATTATTGTGATCGTCGGCAAAGCCTACCCCGATACACTCACCATCATCATGGGCGTACCACACTCTTGGGCCCTTACTTCATAGTTGATTATTGTGCTGATAGATGTATGAGACAGTTCTCTCAAAGGCAGAAGATGGTCTCTTTGCATGCACCAATTGGAGCTATTCCTGAATTTGACCTTAGTTCTCCTCAATGGACGGCATTGTTTGCAGTAGCTCGACAAGAATGGAAGACACAAATATCATACACTTGGTTCATAGGCCCAGTGGTGAAGAAAGAATATGCTGAGTGGTGGGATGCCAACCGACCACCATCCATCCTTCCCTAAAAAGTTTTATGTTGTCAACTTTGTATTCCTTCTGTCGTTGTCATCTTTATTAGTATCTTTGCATGTAACTTTTAATGCAATATGAACCTTCATTTTGTCATCATTTTCGCCCAATAACTCTATTTTCTTATGTCATAAGGTGAATACTTGAAAGCCAACAAGATGGTTGAAACTAGATCGCAAGCTAAGCAGACTCCCCAAAACGAGGCTTCATCCTCTGAACTCCGTCCAGAAACACTTGGCCTCCCAGCAATCGAGCCAGAAGCTTACTATATGTTCCGTTTGTTCATGGAGCGATTCATGAAGGAGCAAGAAGAGCAAAAGGCTTTGATGGTTACTCCAGAGCCGGATAATGAAAAGACTGCCAAGCAGAAAAGAAAGAAGAAAAACAAGTCTTTTGTTGAAAATCAGGATGAAGACCATTTGGGTTCAGATTCGACAACTAGTAAGGAAGAAAAACCCGAACTGTCTTCTCTCAAAAGAAAAAGACAACAAAGAAAAATAAAAAGGGAAAAGATGTTATGATAGAAAACAGCTCACCCAGTCCTATCACCACTGAAAGTTCGGAAGAGAAGCCCAAAAGAAAAAGAAAACCTACCAAGAAAGTAAAAAAGACAAAGAAATACATCACTAGCAGCAGCTTAGACAGTGAGAGTTCTGAAGAAAAAGTAAAGGAGATCAAAGGCAAAAAGAAAAAGACCAGGCCAGAATTGGTCGAATCAAGTGATGATGAAAGTCCGACTAAGCACAGATTCTACGAAATGGAGAAAAGAATGAACAATCTTGAGCTTAGGGGGAAGGGGAAACGTTCATACTCATGTGAGGACTACTACCTTGGCATTGAAGGAGACGAAGACGTGAAAGGCTTGCCCAGAGAATTCATCAGATATGATGGAACCACTTGTCCACACGTTAATCTTTCAACCTTTTTCAATGATTGCTACAAAATTCAGACAAATAACAGAGCTTTGTTCCGATATTTTCCAAGAAGTCTTGAAGGCATTGTCGCATAATGGTATAAAGAAAATATCAATCCAATCGAGCTGAAGGAGTTTGACAAGTTGATTAACATGTTTGTTGAAAGATTTGAACAAAATGCTCCCATGGCTCCAACCCTCAGTACCATTTGCAGTCTTCGTCAGAAACAAGGAGAAAAGGCTCGAGAATTCATCCAAAAATGGAGAATGCAATGCAATAAGATGAAGGAGCCCATTTCTGAGACACAAGCCTTGTCACTCATTAGTTAAAATCTTGCCCAACCCTTGAAAAGTCTCATCCGCAATGCCCCGATCAAAACCTTTGCTGAGTTAATTGAACAAGCAAACTCGATAGAAGAAGGGATTGAGGAAGGAGATTTTGATGGAATTATTGCTCCTAAGTACAAAGAAGATGGAAAGAAAGGAAGAAGGACACAACTGCCTGTACAATTCATAGCCAATGCTGGCATTAGAAAGGACCATGATAATAACTACAAGCATGACAAGGGAGTCAGTTTCAAGAAGAACACACAGTTTCTCAAAGGCGACGATGAAAGGAAGAACAAACACCCAGGTTGGAGCTACGACCGGAAATTCACTCCTCTGAGCCAGTCTCGAGAGAAGATCCTGGAATACCTTCTCGCCAAAGGAACTATTGTATTGCCAAAAGTATCAGAGTCTCCGAAAATGATGGAGGAAATAAAGAAAAACTGTGCAAGTTTTATCGTACCCCTGATCATGACACTGAGGATTGTTTTGTCCTCAAAAATATTATTCAAGTCTTCATCAACAAAGATCTCAAGATTTGTGATGATAGTACCCCTGAGATACTAAGGAATCCATTCCCTGACCACGGAAAGGCGGCAATAGCCATGATCACTACAGGCACTCCACTTCCGTATCATCCACAAGAGCACATTCGACCTTATATTGGGAGCAGCTCACACAAAGTCATGGTGGTAGACCAAGGTAAGGAACCTCTAGATTTCATTGCTATGATGAATGGCAGGATAGAAAGTTTGTCCAAGAAACTTCCTATGATTCCAAAGACTTTTATCTTACAAGGCGATGAATCATCAAATGACTCCTCAGATGAAGATCCATGCTATTTGGATGTTCTCTCCTTGGAAGAACGTATGGATGAGGGAGACTCGATTCAAGCTTCTAAAAATCAATCAATTACCTTCTCAGAAAAAGACCTCTCAAAATGGAGATATTTCCATGAAGATGCTCTTTACATCGTTGTTCAGGTCAATGGGATGACGGTGACACATGTTTTGATTGATGGAGGAAGTGGTTTGAATATTTGTCCTGATCTCACGGCTAAAACATTGGGGTTTCGTGAAAACAAACATCGTTCTGATAATACCAAGATCTACGGATACGATGGCCGAGGCATGAACAGCAAAGGTACCCTCGACATGAATGTGATCATTGAAAATACTAGCCATTGTATGTATTCATGTGGTAGATGTACCACCATCATACAACCTGCTTTGGGACGACCTTGGATCCATCAAGTACGAGGGATCTCATCCACTCTTCATCAATGCCTGAAATGGAATTTGGTCCATCAGTCATCACTGTCCGTGCTAAGGATCCGGTCAAGAGGTTGAGGCAACCTATGCTCCCTAGGCCAATTGATCCGGTAGATGTACCGAGCATAAGAACAACAAATGACAGACCTTTGGAAGAATGGATGCAGAACATGGAGATAGAGGAACCATCTGGGAATGCTTATACTATTTCAAGCAATTGTGAAAGTTACCAAGAACACCTATTGTATGTTCATTTCATGAAAAACCCCAAGGGTTTTCAGTTGCTTCTGAAAGGTGGCTACCGTCCATTCACTGGCCTTGGGAAAAATGAAGATGGCATCTTGCAACCGATTAGCATATCTTTTCAGATGAACATGAGAGGACTGGGATATCATGAAGGAATTGAAGAAGATCTTGAGGGCTAATAGTATTCACTTTGTTTCAAAATCCTCCATGAATTTGTAATTTTGAACATCTTTTTGTCTTGTCTCATGAGAGAACCCATTTTATGAACTAAGAACCTTTTTTTTTTATATATATGCAAATGCAAGTAATTTTTTGTTGTCAATTTTGTCCAACTCTTTCCTTATCCTCTTTACAGGATGTCGGAACTCAATATGTCTCAGTTTATCTTTTTCCACGAAAGTCCCCCCAGAAAGCATTTATCGAACAACAGTCGGTGAATGGAACTATGGCAATACCCGAGTCAGAATTACCAGAATTCACTCAATTCAGAAACAAGAACATCCTTCATCTTTGGTGAATGATCCAATTGAAGAAATTAATATTGGAACA